>NW_013668760.1:0-9648 GCF_000517525.1 Limulus polyphemus
CCCACTACGAAAATACAATAATGTTAACTAGAGATATTCCTGTCCTCTCGAAAATACAATAATGTTAACTAGAGATATTCCTTCCTTCTCGAAAATAGAATAATGTTAAATAGAGATATTTCTTCCCACTCGAAAATACATAATGTTAAATAGAGATATTCCTGTTCTCTCGAAAATACACTCATGTTATAAACAGACATTCCTTCCTTCTTCAAAATTTATTCATGTTAAGGAAAGATGTTTTTTCTTCTAAAAAAGATATTTAAATTAAGAAAAGATACTTCTTCGCTTTAGAAAAGATATTCATGTTACGGAGAGATATTCCTTGCCTATCGAGAAGTCATTCATGTTACGGAGAGATATTCCTTGCCTATCGAGAAGTCATTCATATTCCGGAGAGATATTCCTTGCCTATCGAGAAGTCATTCATGTTACGGAGAGATGTTACTTCCATATTGTAATTTATGTGTCTCCCTATGAGTCCGCGATTATCTCTCTCTTTCTACTTTAGTGTTTATAGACTATAATAATTGGATGCAGGAATGAGGATTTACGAAAGAGTGACGCCAGAAGACGTCCTTATAGATGATTAATAGATTAAATAAATCTGATTCGTCACTGTAACTAATATAATACAGCAATAGCTGGATCTTGTGTATACACTTTATGGACAAATACACACATCAGGTTTATCAGTCTAACAGTTAACATACAATTTCAATATTCCTTGAGATCTTCTGATTCGTCCGTCTAAAACTCCAATTTATTGGGGAATTGAGAAAACTTAACTCCATCCGCTACCGAAGTCAAATTCTGGATAATTAGAAAGTCGCAGCTGTGGAATAACCACCTCATGTGGTTTTATCAAAAAGAACCAAGTTGTGAAGTCGATGGGTACATCTGCGAAGACTAATAAAATTGATTTTAAAGATCGATATAGCTGTAGAAGTAGCAAAATACCTGATGAAAAATAGATTTTCATTTTCAGACAAAGTTAAACTAACGTTAGTAATTCCGGAGAGTTTGTCTCCTGTAAGACATTAAAATGAAAAATAAATGCTCCTGATGGCCGACCTGCTTACATACTCACCATTCATTAGTGACATTCGATTCGTCAGCCATCACCATGGCCTGACATAGCTTAGTGGTTAAGGTGCTCAACTAGTAATCTGCAGGTCACGGGATCGAAACCTGTTGACGAACATGCTAGCCATTTCAGCCCTGATGGCAGTGTAATAATGTGAGGGTAAATCCCACGATGGTAAAGTCTTATTGTTTATGTTTGCCAATGAGCAAGTATTAATATTTACGTTTCTCAGTGAGCAAGGAGTAAACAAGTGTTATTGTTTATGTTTGCCAGTGAGCAAGTCTTACTGTTTATGTTTGCCAGTAAGCAAGGAGTAAACAGTCTTATTGTTTACATTTGCCAGTGAGCAAGTCTTACTGTTTATGTTTGCCAGTAAGCAAGGAGTAAACAAGTCTTATTGTTTACATTTGCCAGTGAGCAAGTCTTACTGTTTATGTTTGCCAGTAAGCAAGGAGTAAACAAGTCTTATTGTTTACATTTGCCAGTGAGCAAGTCTTACTGTTTATGTTTGCCAGTAAGCAAGGAGTATGCAAGTCTTATGTTTATGTTTGAGGTTGACGAAAGAGAGAAATTGTCTTTCAATACTTATAAAATTCATGCTTCATTAAACTTAATTATATTGATGTACGCAAACCCATGAAGCTATACTTTCACAATTATATTACACTTCTAAGTATTTACCCTTATATACAACATGAAACGTAGTTCCCTCCCTCTCCTGGCGATAAGCTTTAGATACTTATAACACTAAGAAACCAGAGGTCGATCTCTGTGGCGTTCACAATGTATATAGCCTATTGTGCAACTATGTGCTCAAAAATGAACATAAAAGTTAAAATATAATACCATTTCTCCGTTACATTTTAACAAGCTATATATTTGAGTTATGCATTGCACCACTGATATACTACAATGATATTAATCCACATTTAAAAAACATTTATGTTTTACCATCCTGTTATTCCCTTATATTTATAGGAGTTAGGTTATCAGATTTTATTATCACTTTTTTACAATAGCTATACAGTTATTAAAGTAGTAATTCTCAACAATGTACACAACTTATGTTACAACCATCTATTATTAAATATGACACTAATGGTGCAGAATTTACAAAACAAGATTGTTTGTTTGTTTGTTTTGAATTTCGCGCAAAGCTACACGAGGGCTATCTGCGCTAGCCGTCCCTAATTTAGCAGCGTAAGACCAGAGGGAAGGCTAGTCATCACCACCCACCGCCAACTCTTGGGCTACTATTTTACCAACGAATAGTGGGATTGACCGTACCATTATAACGCCCCCACGGCTGAAAGGGCGAGCATGTTTGGTGGGACGGAGATTCGAACCCGCGACCCTCAGATTGCTTCAATCCTTGCTTCATACAATACTATGATCTGAGTGTCTCACACTTAATTTGTACCACTGGACTGACGTATTTGTGGTATTAGGAAAACAAGTAGGTTCAAGAAATCAATTTAAGTCAATAATTTCTAGTTTGCCCCTGAAAAAGAAAACTCCACCTTTCAGAAGCGTCCACATTATAGGGTATCGTATTTTTGAGTTGGACTGGTGTATTTCATGTTACTAAAGTAATAATACCTTAATTTATAAATTATACAGTCAACTTAAATACTGTGTTTGTTGTATTACATTATTTTATCAACGTTAAGATATATACTGCTTTAATTCCTTTATTTTACAGTGGTTAAGATATAGCACTGTTATTTCACAGTTATTATAAAATGTATAATGCTAATATTAGCACATTTCATAAGATTTTAATAAGTTGCTCAACTTGAATTTTGAGACATTTATACATTATTTTGATATTTGTTATTCCACTATTTTGCAACAGAAATGTTATTATTCTGTAACGTACTGTCTTTCAAGGTTAAGTTGCAAGCATTGCGAATCTCGAATATCTCAAGCATTTATTGCTACCACTGAATCACACAAACCGTAATTTTTAATACATTTGGTATGGCATTTTATAGAAATTACCCTGTAACAATGTGTTTATACGGCATTTAAGAACAATTAGGTTATAATGCTGATAACACCATATTTAACCTCTCAGTGGCTCATAAGTAAGTCTGAAGGCTTATAATGCTAAACATCGGGTTTCGACACCCGTGGTGGCACAGCACGGATAGCCCATTGTGAATTTGTGCCTAACTACGAAGTTAATACTAAATACATTTATGTTGTTCTAATCGTACTGACTTACAGTAATATCATGATTTATCATGGATTCCTATCGCATGGCAACTGATTTACGTGGATTCCTATCGCATGACTACTGACTTATCGTGGATTTCTATCGCATGGCTACTGACTTATCATGAATTCCTATCACATGATTACTGACTTATCATGAATTCCTACCGCATGACTACTAACTTATCATGAATTCCTACCACATGACTACTGACTTATCAGGGATTCCTACCGTATGACTACTGACTTATCGTAGATTCCTATCACATGACTACTGACTTATCATGAATTCCTACCGCATGACTACTGACTTATCATGGATTCCTACCGCATGACTACTGACTTATCATGAATTCCTACTGCATGACTTCTGACTTATCTCCCGTATGATTTGTCTCTATTCAAAACTAAAATCACCAGTTTCGTTCTCCTAAGTCCATTTAACTAAAACGGTTAAGAATAAAAACATTAAGGAATAATAATGAATTGTAAAAGAATATTTCATCAGTGGTTTTATATTACCTCAAGTCACATTTATATCGGTATAATCGTGTTTAGCTATGAAAACCTGATCTCTATTCTCATTATTACGGAAACTGAGCCAACCTTTTTATCTTTTTGTGAATATATTAATTAGGGATGATGGACTCAACATATATTTTGGAGATAAAAACGTATAATAGAGACGAAGTTAAGCTTTAGCTATTATTGCTTTATTTTTCTAAATGCTTAGAACATAAATATTTATTCGAGTCCTAGTCTTTTCAGACTTGAAACTGGCGTTTCTCACAAGCAATAAAAGAAAATCAATTTAATAACTGATTGCTGTTGTGAAAAAATACCTCATCTAGTATCGATCAAAGATGCATGAGTCGTTACGCTCTCAATTGACCACCAGTGTTATCACTTTTTAAAAACTAAACCAACTAAAAGTATTTGAAATTGTTAGCTATGAATCGATCAATAGTTTAATATATGTCAGACGTTGAATCAGTTGGAATATCATCAACTTTCAGGTTTAGAAGCACCAAACTTCCATACGTTATTAAACAATAAATTACACAGACATATAATTAATTATAGATTCTAACACCACGAGGACTGCCATTAAACACTAGTCGCGAATTCACTCAAAAGTGTTATTATTCGTTCTGGGTTATTGTTTATAAACTTTTTGTGTTTGAGTTTCTCGTTGTTCATTGGTGATGCATATTTTACAGAATTTTCACAACGTTTATGCTATTTGATAAAAACCTTTAAAACTATAAGATCTTGGTATATATATTTCAAAATTGCCTTACCTTATCTGTTACATGTGCTAAGTTCTATTTTATGTTTTAAGACTTTTTGTACGTTAAAACGTAAGTATTTTCATCCTGTTTTGAAAGCTGTTTGTATTCGTGATTTCATGCTGTTCTAGCACTGTTTATAAAATGGCTGTTTAAACTGTTGATATTTGTATTTTAGTACTGTTTTAATGCTGTTTACACATGTATTTTAGTATTGTTTAACGCTGTTTATAATTGTGTTTTAGGGCTGTTTAAATTGTTAATAATTGTATTTTAGAGCTGTTTAAATTGTTGATGATTGTATTTTAGTGCTGTTTCAACGTTGTTTATATTCGTATTTTAGTACTGTTTGAAAGCTGCTTATATTTGTATTTTAGTGCTGTTTCAACGTTGTTTATATTCGTATTTTAGTACTGTTTGAAAGCTGTTTATATTCGTATTTTAGTACTGTTTTAGTACTCGCGTGTTCTAATACTTTTCTTCTTTTAAAGTATTTAAATATTTCTACTCAGCAATATTTGCATTTTTGTAATTTGTAATTGTAATTTTTTCCTGACTTCTCCACTAAACTTTTGTATGCATTCTAAAGCATTGCTTTTAAGAGATTAATTTCTGTAGTTTCATTACTGAAATAAGAGTTTAGGCTGTCCACGACTGATCAAGATAAACGATTGATTCATTGGATGATGTCACACATACTTCCGGTGGTCTACAAGGCAGGATGTAATAGTTATAATCACATTTACTCGTTTCAAGGTGACTAACTATACTAGTTATAGTTATCTAAAATTAATTCTGATCAACTTCAGTTTCTGGTGCAACTCCACAGTTAGGGATTTTTCTTATCCTTGACTGTAGTACTGGATGATAATATAATATTTCTTTATTGTAATTAATGTAATTTAGCTAATATGATAATGTATATTGGTTGTCGATTGTAATGTTTGATAATTTATTGTTTGCTGATAATTCATCTAAAAATCATCGCTGAGTTATTACACTGAATAAAACGTGATCTGATGAAGTACGAGCTCAGCTCAATTTTCATTCCGAGTCTCATTATTTTCAGACTTGAAATTGGCATTACACTTGAGCAACAACAAAAAATCGATTTAGTAACTGATTGCTGTTGTAAAAAAATACCACATCTAATATCGATGAAAAATGAGTTGTTACACCCTGAATTGGCGACCAGTATTACCTCACGAGTAATATCGGTAATGCCAAGTAGCTTTATTTTCATAAGCTAATGAGATATCACATACTGTTTGAACTAAAGAAAAATGTTGGCATTTTTTCGCTAATTCTTTTTTGTGGATAGATTAAAACATTTAGAATGCAAAAGGGGTTCAGAAAGTTTATTTTTTTTTCTTTCTCATTGCATACTTACTGATCATGAGATACCATTTTCGTACACTTGTAAGCACCTGTGTGAAGTCGCATAAGGCTTCATGTTAAATGACATTATTCAGCATGTCTTCGACAGAACTTGGTTGAAAATATTTATTTTAAATGCATCAGACATAGTCTGTAAGCTGTGATTTTTAAGGTGCCTTCTTTCGAGTGGTATTTAATTTTGTATGTTATTTAATTACACGCATATATGTATGTGACTGTTTTTGTGGGGGTATGCATGTGTGTTTGTGTCTTTAGTTTAACGCAAGAAATGACAACTTAAGGTTGTAAAAAACCAATCTTTCATTGTAACGCCTACACGGTATTGCGCATAGTTCTTCACAAAAATTCAACTATAACTTTATCCAAGCTATCTTTTTCAAAATTTTCAATAATTTTTCATAAACTGAAACAAAAATAAATTATTGTTCTCGATTTTTAACGCAAAGCTACACAATGAACTATCTACGTCCACCACGAAGAATCGAACCTCCCATTCTAGCGTTATAAGTGGGGAAACTTGTCGTTGATCCACAGTGGGATCTCCTTTCTCTTTTCATCTCAAGATCCTAAATTTGTTCCCCCCCAAAAAAAGTTTCAAGCAAATATTAACTCATCATTAAGCGAACGAGATAATATAGTTAGGAAGGAAATTGAATTCGAAGAGATTAAGATTAAACTTTTAGAAATACGAGCAAGATGTTTGGTGTTGATCGTAAATATTTCAACAAGTGAACAAGACGAAGCTGATTATTTCACGAAAAATTAAATGAAATATGGAAGAAATAAAAAGAAAAAAGTCTAACAATTTGGCAAAAAAACAATACTTTCAAAATAGCACCCGTAGAAATTATACCAAATAATATAGCCCCCTCCCCCCTTAATAATTTAAAAGGAAAACTATCAGTGCTATTTATACTTCTCGTCCTTTTAAAGAATATAGAAGAGGAAGAACCAGATATTATCTGGAGGAAAATAGGAAAGACGGATATATGTACCAGTTGAGGAAATTATATGGAACAATCCAAAAACGTATACTTGCAACTTAATGATCATAGAGGCAGTTATAGGGAACGATCCAAAAACGTATACTTGCAACTACAATATCACAATCTTCACTACCGTCTTAATGACCATCGAGGCAGTTATAGGGAACAATCCAAAAAACTACCGTCTTAATGACTAATCTCAGAAAAGTAAGTCCGAAAGTGGAATACAAGAGAACTGGGTAAAGTCAGTTAATTCATAAAGAACCATTATGCCATTACAAGAACCATCAAACCAATCTGTGAATAATGCAGAACGCGTCAGTAGCGATAGGGTGTGCCAAGTTCACAATTTCAATATGCTAAATATATCTAAATATAGACTTACAAACACTAACATACTTTCATTAAGAAAGGGTTTACATTATTGCCCCAACAGCAAGCTTAATGGCTTAAATATAGAACAGAACATAAATAATTTAATTAGATATATCAGACTCAAAAAAAACTTTATACACGGTAAGTTCAAACTCATAGCAAAAATTATGTATATTTGTTTTGTTGTTAAGCATAAAATTACATAATGGGTTATTTGTTATGTGCCCACCACAGGTATCGAACCCCAATATTCAGCGTTATAATCCCTCAGAATTACCGCTGAGTCACTGAAAAGCTAGTTTTAACCAGCAAGGTAGTATTAGTATTGAACTGGATATATTATGTGATCAAATAAAAAAAGAACTACCTCCGATTTCAACACGATATAAAAGTTATAAAAACGACCTCTGATTTCAACAAGACATAAACGTTATGATAATCCCAAGAAGAGCACAGATCTGCGTTACAAGGATATAATCTTTGAAAAAGCTGATAAAGGGAACACAATAGTTTTAATGTCAAATAAATCTTATGATATAGTGACTATGGAACATTTAGGAGACAATACAACTTATATGAAGCTTAAGAACAATAATTATGACAAAGGTGTATTACAAAACATTAAATCTTTTACTCAAAAATAAAAGAAATAACTTAATAAATTGCAAATAGATTATTTAGTTAGTTTTACTCCGATTACTAGAACATTTTATGTCTTACCAAAAGGCACATAATTTAAATAATGGTCACATACAAGTTGTTGAACCTTTTCGTTGCTCTAGCAGAGCTATTGTTACTGGATATTAATGTTCCACTCACCGTATTAGTTCTTTTGTGGCTGAACTGTTAAAACCATTTATTGCTAAAATTAAGAGTTATGTGAGAGGTGGTTTAGACTTTATATCTAAATTACCTAGTGAACTTGGTCGTAACAACGGTATAATTCCACTAATATTGAACATGAGCTTGATATTACAACTGTAAATTATTTTTGGGAACGTTATCCAGAACATTCCATAATTACTTTGGACTTTTTAATTGAGGCTGTAAAATAGGTACTGACTGGTAATTAGTTTACTTATAACAACAATTTCTAAGATAAGATAAAAGGTACTGCCACGAGTACAAAAAAAACAAACACTACCTACTTAGGCTATTTTAAAAATTGGCCTCCTAGGACAGAAGGGATATAACACTGTATCTGAGCCAATGCGACATTATTTGGAATGAAGATAAAAACTGGCTTGATTTGAGTCAAGTTTTAAATGCGTTAGATTCAGTCATTAAACTTACTGTTAAAATTAGTTATATAAAGTATACATTTCTTGGCTATAATAATTGAAACACCTGACAATGGATCTTTAAAACTGGTATTTGTTACATGTAACCATTCTAGACACGTCTAAGTAAGTTTTCCATTAACAAAGATTCTACAGATTGTACACAGTACTGAAAATAAGTTTTAGATTAATTGAATTAAAAATAGCTTTATTAAATAGAAATTACCTAGAGGGCCTATATGGCAATTGAATATTTCGCGCCAAATTATATGGTCCAGAAGATAATAACCGGTCAGAAGTGTTACCTTTAACTTCTACATGTACTCCAAGTATGTAAGACTTTGAATGCCTTCAGTACATCTAGCATATAAGATGAGCCGTAAGATTATTAATGTTTATGTAGTTTATAGACAGTCTAAAAAGTTGAAACGTTTACTTTTTTATAAAAAAAATACTGAACGTAGACAAGAGATTAGTAATTAGTGTAAACATCTCAGATGTCAACTCTGTAATGTACGTTATATTACCAGTACTAATGTTATTAGAAATACAGATGCAACTATAATGTTTTCAATTAAAATATATTTCACTAACAATTCTAAGAATTTTATTTATATGTTAAAATATACAACATGTGGTGACAGCTACGTAGGCAAAACAGAGAATTTAAAATGTAGAATGAAGCAGCATGAGTGCCATGTTAGAAACCCAAGTCAGGACCCATTAGATGCTCAGCACATTTTTAGAGCTCTATCTTATGTACCCGTGGCTTATAACAAGAACCTTTGTTTTTGTTTTTCATTTTGGTTTTGTGCTAACCAAGAAAAATTATTTTTAATAAATAAACTTGAGTATAATTTAAATATATTATGGGTTTATTATGTTTTAATTGTGTTTCATTATTTACAAATTTTAATTATTTATGGATTTCAAATATTATGTAATCGTTAATTATATTGATTGTTTAGAATATTTGTGTTCGGATTATATATATATATATATATATATATGTCAAT
>NW_013668760.1:10118-13313 GCF_000517525.1 Limulus polyphemus
CACTACCAACCAACCAAAATCCAGAATCAAATTAAAATAAACGATAGTTCGAACCTAGTGGCAGTTTAAATGTATATATATATGTGATTTTTAGTTAGAAATATTCTGGGTAAGCTATATAAACCTGTGCGTAGTGTTTCTTCTAGGTAACTATATATTTCGCGATGAAGAGGTGTGCGACAGGTAAGTTACACTGCGGGTATACACTTGTATGTTCCTTATTGTTTCTCTGGTCAGCTTGTGACTGGCGTGATGTGTTTTTTGTGCTCTTCTACGATTGGCTACACTTGTACCAATCAAGATCACATTAGAAGTGGATCATTGCCTCTGGATTTGTTTCGCCTGATTTTCTCACTTCCGCTCCTGATTAACGATAAGTGCTCCTTGTCTCGTGAGTCCTCTAACGAGGACGTGGGTAAAATTCTTAAACTTTCTTTGAGAAAGCTAAGCTACATCGATGTCAGCCATAAGAATTTAGTCTTGAAATTAGTCTTAGATTAGTCAAATCTTTAAACGTTCCTAAAACATAATATCAATATTTCTACACTTTCCAAATGAAATGTTGGACTTATTACGTCATCATTAACCTATTGACGATCAAATGACTTTCAGAAGTATTATTTTGGTAGACATGGAGAAAAACAATAAGTCCTATTTTTTCGAACTTCCTTCCAGAAATAATTTGAACAAACTTCGCAAGCAAGATGACCTGTAATAAAATGTGTTTGCAATAGCTATGTTATTGTGCAGTAGTAAATTAACAAACAAAGATAAATTGATTTGTTACTGAGCAACACTAATAAAGTTTGTTACAATAACTGTGTTCTTGTGCAGTAGTAAGTTAATAAACAAATATGAATTGATTTGTTACTGAGCAACACTAATAAAGTTTGTTACGATAACTGTGTTCTTGTGCAGTAGTAAATTAACAAACAAATATGAATTGATTTGTTACTGAGCAACACTAATAAAGTTTGTTACAATAACTGTGTTCTTGTGCAGTAGTAAGTTAACAAACGAATATGAATTGATTTGTTACTGGGCAACACTAATAAAGTTTGTTACAATAACTGTGTTCTTGTGCAGTAGTAAGTTAACAAACAAATATGAATTGATTTGTTACTGTGCAACACTAATAAAGTTTGTTACAATAACTGTGTTCTTGTGCAGTAGTAAGTTAACAAACAAAGTGAATTGATTTGTTACTGGTCAACACTAATAAAGTTTGTTACAATAACTGTGTTCTTGTGCAGTAGTAAGTTAACAAACAAAGTGAATTGATTTATTACTGGGCAACACTACATTAATGTAGTAGGGAACTGACGAACAACGATTTTGAGCTGTTCTGTTATTGGATAACTTGTACAGAATAGAAGACAGTAGGATGCAAATTACTTGACGTTGTTTTAGTAGGTTGCAATGCACTGAACTCGCCTATTGATTCTGTTCACATCTGTCAATCAACTTCCGAAACGTTGAAACTAAGTACAAACAGAACGATACATGTTGCAACTGAATATAAACAGAACGACACATGTTGAAACTGAGTACAAACAGAACGATACATGTTTAAACTGAGTATAAATTGAACGATACATATTGATACTGAGTATAAACAGAACGACACGTGTTGAAATCGAGTATAAACAGAACGACACGTGTTGAAACTGAGTATAAACAGAACGACACGTGTTGAAACCGAGTATAAACAGAACGACACGTGTTGAAACTGAGTATAAACAGAACGACACGTGTTGAAACTGAGTAAAAATAAAACGATACATATTGAAACTAAGTACAAACAGAACGACACCTGTTGAAACTGAGTAAAAACAGAACGATAGACGTTGAAACTGATTACAAACAGAACGACACGTGTTGAAACTGAGTAAAAATAAAACGATACATATTGAAACTAAGTAGAAACAGAACGACACCTGTTGAAACTGAGTAAAAATAGAACGATAGACGTTGAAACTGAGTACAAACAGAACGACACATGTGGAAACATTATATAAACAGAACGACACATGTTGAAATTGAGTATAACAGAACGACACATGTTGAAACTGTGTATAACAGAACGACACATGTTGAAACACTACAAGAGAACCACACATGTAGAGAGAAAATAAACAGTTGCAGTAAGAAACAAAAACAGCTGACACAAAGGTACAGAGAACAAACAAAAATAGCTGACACAAAGGTACAGAGAACAAACGTCATCACAAATCAATATCTTATGCAAATGTACAAACAATTAAATGGTTTGAAACTACCAGCTCACTGTCGCACTCCAAAAACGTATAAAAGTTTTCCGTGATAGAATTATCATTTTTAAGAGCTTCTACTGGACCACTGAAGTAAGATTTAAGTGTATTCACTCGGGTTAAAAATTAACACCATAATACATCTCCCCCTATTTCAGCCCTATGAAACAAACAATGACACAGTACAAAAAGTACACTATCCTACTATCCGGGTTTCGATACCCGTGGTGGGCAGAGCACAGATAGCCCATTGTGTAGCTTTATGCTTAATTACAAACAAATAATATGCAAGCTTGTTTTTTTTTTATTATAAACAATTCATGTTTATCCGATATTTCCATGAATTCAGAAGAATACCTGATGAACTTTCTTCGGATAAACTGGAGTGGGCAATGGGTTTCGCATGGAAAAATTATAGTTTACTGAGAACACATTGACATGGTGCGTTCATTTTGGAAGGTTCAAAAGAACTCTCTCTCTCTCGCTCTGATTTACGGTTTATTTTAAAAAAAATATTTCTTCTGAGTTTATTGTAAATATATGTATGTTACAATCAATGAATGCAGTAAACTTCTTACGCTATTTTATTTTGCCATTTCTTTAGTTTTGGGTGTGGCTGGAAACGTTTATTTTACTTTCAGTTTAGGAATACAGGCATTTGGTATCGTCATTTCTATTTTAATTCTAAGATTATTCTTATCTAATTACCTCATGTTTATTATGAAAATAGATAACGAATGCCGTGTCACGTGTGTTTTTGTTTCAAATTTTGTGATGTTACACGTCTAGATGGGTAGAAGTTTGGTTTTATGAGTAGTTGATTCAATCCAGAAAAACATGCGGCAGTTAATGACGCATTGGCTTTTGTTCCTGGAATGCAGACGACAACTAACGCCCTGTTGACGTTTCGTTTTGAAATATAAGC
>NW_013668760.1:13323-14210 GCF_000517525.1 Limulus polyphemus
AACAGAACGATACATGTTGAAACTGAATATAAACAGAACGACACATGTTGAAACTGAGTACAAACAGAACGATACATGTTGAAACTGAATATAAACAGAACGACACATGTTGAAACTGAGTACAAACAGAACGATACATGTTGAAACTGAATATAAACAGAACGACACATGTTGAAACTGAGTACAAACAGAACGACACGTGTTGAAACTGAGTACAAACAGAACGATACATGTTGAAACTGAATATAAACAGAACGACACATGTTGAAACTGAGTACAAACAGAACGACACGTGTTGAAACTGAGTACAAACAGAACGATACATGTTGAAACTGAGTATAAATTGAACGATACATATTGAAACTGAGTATAAACAGAACGACACGTGTTGAAATCGAGTATAAACAGAAAGACACGTGTTGAAACTGAGTATAAACAGAACGACACGTGTTGAAACTGAGTAAAAGTAAAACGATACATATTGAAACTAAGTACAAACAGAACGACACCTGTTGAAACTGAGTAAAAATAGAACGATAGACGTTGAAACTAAGTACAAACAGAACGACACATGTGGAAACATTATATAAACAGAACGACACATGTTGAAATTGAGTATAACAGAACGACACATGTTGAAATTGAGTATAACAGAACGACACATATTGAAACTGGGTATAACAGAACGACACATGTTGAAACACTACAAGAGAACCACACATGTAGAGAGAAAATAAACAGTTGCAGTAAGCAAACAAAAACAGCTGACACAAAGGAACAGAGAAGAAACAAAAACAGCTGACACAAAGGTACAGAGAACAAACAAAAACAGCTGACACAAAGGAACAGAGAAGAAACAAAAACAGCTGACACAAAGGTACAGAGAA
>NW_013668760.1:15089-22895 GCF_000517525.1 Limulus polyphemus
GCCCTGTTGACGTTTCGTTTTGAAATATAAGCAGCTGGTGACATCACCTGGACTATGGTTCCTGGAATACAGGCGACAACTGACGCCTTGTTGACGTTTCGTTTTGAAACATAAGTAGCTGGTGACATCACCCGGACTGTTGTTCCTGGAATACAGGCGACAACTAACGCCCTATTGACGTTTCGTTTGGAAATATAAGCGGCTGGTGACATGACCCGGACTCTTGTTCCTGGAATACAGGCGACAACTAACGACCTGTTGACGTTTCGTTTGGAAATATAAGCGGCTGGTGACATCACCCGGACTCTTGTTCCTGGAATACAGGCGACAACTGACGCCCTGTTGACGTTTCGTTTTGAAATATAAACGGCTGGTGACATTACCCTGAACTCTTGTTCCTGGAATACGGGCGACAACTAACGCCCTGTTGACGTTTAGTTTTAAAATATAAGTGGCTAGTGACATCACCCGGACTGTTGTTCCTGGAATACATGCGACAACTAACGCCCTGTTGTCGTTTCAGTTTAGAAATATAAGCGGTAATTAACATCAAATTTGCTTGTGACTAATATTGTCACGTTGAAATCCGATTCAAGAATAGAATGATATATATAACTGTAGAAATTACTCGTAGTATCACATTAACCTCTAATTTAGAAGTGTCCACGTTGAGTATAAAGATCTAATCTATAGAGCAATTTCGTTCTGTTTCAATTAAAAAATTGTATGAAAATGAAGTGAACGTTTTGTTATTTATTTTCATATTCTTTCTGGACTGCCCCGTGATCCGAAAGTCTGTTGTTGAAAACAAATATCCACAGTGATATTGGCAAAAAATAAAATAATCCAGCATCAAATCAGCGCATCTTTTATCGTTTATTACTAACTTATAATCGATGTATACTTGATTTTGAAAGCCAGACAAAAATGCTAAAAATGGCATATGTCGCTCTCAGTTGTGTACCATATAATCCTTGGCTATTTCACATACATAGACCAGCACTTTCAAAGCATGTTAAAGTTATGAAACAAGTTTCATTATTGTATTGATCTTACGACGTACCAGGTGGTAGTCCTGTTTTGTTGTTTCACGTTTCAATTTTAAATACATAAAGAAATATAGAAATGGTCCCGTAGTCTGTCACAATGATTACTAGTAACAAGTAACATCCTTCATTGGAAATGAGTTCAAATTTTCACATAAATCTTCAAGTTATTTATGTTATTTAATTTTTTGTCTTGTGTCAGGAGCACATGGCCTTAGACAAGAAATAGAAAGGAATGGCTCCTTGAAGGAATTTTTTTTTCTTTCCTTACAATCTCCACATGATTGATCTATGATAATGCTTCGGGACTTAGTCAGCTGCGTGTGTCACCTATACTTGAGGTTTGATTCTTCCAATATCGAATGAAATGAAAAGCAGTCATCTTCTTATTACATATCATTGGAGATAGGGTTTATAATTACGTAACTTAAACGGTTTTTTTTTTCCAAAGATTCCGTCCACATTGATTTCGGATGAATGTCAAGGGCTGAAATCATGGATTATATTTTTTTCATCGTTTTAATTTTCTTTGGAAGAGCTGTACTTTCATTATGAAACAAAAGTTTTATGCCTTTGTTATAATGTTGGAAATTGTTTGTGGAGAATATATTACGTATATATATATATATATATTGATATTTTAATATTTTTGTTCTTCGATCTTGAAATTATCGATTACTATATGACAGAAGCTTTCATAAGAGTTAGTTTGGTGCGAAAACAAAGGGATTAAACCAATGTGAAATCGATATTATTATAGTTTTAATTAACTAGAAAATCAAAGCTATGCATTGGTATATAAATATGGCTCACTTTTTCTCTTTTTATAGAACATTAATTTTTATAACTGTAGAGACTATGATACATTTGTCTGGTAAGTCTAAAATATTTTGGATATGGAAAAATAGACAGAAATTAATTGCATCTCAAGTGATTTATTTATTTCAGTCCAAACTGAGTCATTTAGCTTTTTAATATTTTTGTAAAATAAGAGGAGAGTCAAAAACACGTTTATCCATTTCCACTGTCACCCTATTCCTTATTTATTTGGATCCACCAGATAATGGACAAAATCCAAGAAGTTTAGTAGGTTTCTATCATCTAATCTTCCTTTGTTGATACAGGAAGATACGTTTAGAAATAACATGTACGAGAAATTCGCTAAAATTCATTTACGGCCATGTAAGATAAGTTTTCTTTAAAAATAGTTAAAAACAGTATCCTCACAACATCTGCTAAAACCCGTAAACTTCTTCTTGATGAGAAACTTTTATTTGTAGAAACATCTTGCATAAGGTGTTTACTGACATCCTCTACTGTTCGAGAAAGTTTATTTGAAGATGCTTAAAACTGCCTGCATAGAATATCTGTTAGTCTCTGCCTACGTTCTCTTTGTGTTCAAAGATGCTTAGAAACAGCATGTAAGATAAGACTCATAGCATCCTCACTTGAAACAGCATGTAAGATAAGACTCATAGCATCCTCACTTGAAACAGCATAAGATGTTTGGAGTCTTCTCTTGCACGCTGTTTCAAGTGAGGATGCTTGGAGTGTTCTCTTGTATGCTGTTTCAAGTGAGATGTTTGGAGTCTTCTCTTGCATGCTGTTTCAAGTGAAGATGTTTGGAGTCTTCTCTTGCACGCTGTTTCAAGTGAGGATGCTTGGAGTGTTCTCTTGTATGCTGTTTCAAGTGAGGATGCTTGGAGTCTTCTCTTGCATGCTGTTTCAAGTGAGGATGTTTGGAGTCTTCTCTTGCACGCTGTTTCAAATGAGGATACTTGGAGTCTTCTCTTGCATGTTGTTTCAAGTGAGTATGCTTGGAGTGTTCTCTTGCATGCTGTTTCAAGTGAAGATGCTTGGAGTGTTCTCTTGTATGCTGTTTCAAGAGAGGATGTTTGGAGTGTTCTCTTGCACGCTGTTTCAAGAGAGGATGCTGGGAGTCTTCTGTTATAAATTTGTTTTGAAGCGAGGATGCTTGGAGTGTTCTCTTGTATGCTGTTTCAAGTGAGGATGTTTGGAGTGTTCTCTTGCCACTTGAAACAGCATGCAAGAGAAGACTTCCAACAACCCCACTTTCTTTTTATTTATATAGGAATGAGTAGAAACATCTTTCTTGGGGTGCTTACTAATTTTTCCAGTCCATAGAAGGTCCTATTGTGGATGCTTTAGAATTCACGTAAATGTAAAAACCCGCTAACACTCTTTATTTATATTTTGACGACAATTACGTTTTAACAAAAGAGCTGAGTTTCCACGAAAACGATGTATTGATGTACTCACTTACTTTTTTTTGTGAAATGAAAACTTTGTATAGATTTGTTTACTTAGAACGTGATCAATTATCTAAACTTTTGTCAAATTTATCGTTGTTACTAAAACAATTAAATTTATAAATCATTATAACTAGGCGAAAGACATAAAAGCAAAGAACGTTATATCCCTTTTAAGCATGCAGGGTTATTATGGAAAGAAAAACTCATATTCAAAAGGTTTACGTTTCAAAATCTACTTGTCTTAGAATAACTAAATTTCGGAAGAGGCACATAAATTTTTTTATTCGAGGAAGATTAAAAATTATGCATGGTGTTTGAAAAACTGTCACAGAAGCTGTTCAATATGATTTCAGTCATTTTCAATCAGCCCATCAAGGCTATCTCTAAATGAAACTACTGCAAACATCATGTGTTTTGGACGGTGATCATTAATCCTCATGATGTCTCACATACTGACACACATTTCACTCAGATCAATAATCGCATGCCATTGAAAGAGAGAGAGAGGGAAATAAAAGCAATGTCAGTTTGTAACAATAACGATTTAGATATACAGCATAGTATGGTATAAAGTCACTCACTCATGTCCAACCCCCACCCCCAGATGCTCAGCTGTAAGTCTAACGCTAGAAAAATCATTCTAACTATTGTTTTTCGTAATACTTGTGACTGAAACTGTGCAGCTTATGAAATTTAGCTACCCTAGGAACTGGATATAACTTTCTGGTTAACTATAAGAATAAGGATCAAATTCATCTTCCATTAAACAAGAGTAGTCCAACAGTTGGCCGTTCTATTAACTATCAGCCTTCTCGTCTAGTCTATCAGTTCAGAATTTGTGACAACTATGCATAGATAATTATCTTGTATCGTGCTTTGTTTTAAAAACAAAGAAAATGTAAATACGGGTGTTTTGTTTGGACTTACCTTGCATATATATGGCAAAACAATTTCTGTAAACTTGTAAAATAAAGTATTTATTAGACAAATATGTAGCTTGTGTGGTACATACTTCTTACGTAGTGAAACTTACATACGTATATATGTACATAGTAACTTACGTAGTGAGACTTACATAAGTATGTATGTACATAGTTACTTACGTAATTAGACTTCCATACGTACATAGTTACTTATGTAGTGAAGCTTACATACGTACGTATGTACATAGTTACTTACGTGATGAAACTTACATAAGTATGTATGTAAATACTTACTTACGTAGTGAGACTTACATACAAATACAGAGAGCTCATCAGTAGCTGGGTTTGTTGTCCCGATATTGAGGTTTGATTTATTTACTTTTTCGTACACAATAGCAAAACATGCCTACCTGTATTTGCATTCTCCTAAAAACATACATACGTATGCAAGTCTCACTACGTAAGTAAGTATGTACGTACATACGTTTGTAAATCTCATTACACGTAAATACACGTAAGTATGTAGGTTTTACTACGTCGTGTGTTTCAACATCTGTCATAGATAACCAGCTGGAGCCATCATATTACCATACGCTTGTGTACTTTAAGATAAATAGCGATAAGTGATATGAATTACCTAGACATTCCAGCTCAAGTACTTATAAGCAAATCCACTGTGAATAATTAAGGAATCCAAATTGAATCACACCAGAATCAATGTGAACATTGAAACGTACTGTGTGACAAAACTGTACATCTGGCGTTGAACCCATTACACGGGATTTTAGAATTTAAAGCTCTAACTCTGCACATCACCTGCAGGAAGATGCCCTATGCTGTAGTATTTCACAGACTGGCTGCAGCCCATAAGCCACTCACCAAACTATTTATATATATATGTATGTGTGTATATTTATATGACTATTTTCATGAAAATAAATACATGAATATTTATATATTCATGTTTACTTTCTTTGGTTAAATTCATCAAAAATGACTTCGATAACTTTCAAACTTCAAACCTATACTCGTAAAGTTCTGATTTTGGTTGAGAATGCAGAAATACACGCAATTTTTCTGTTATTTGTGTTTCAGTGTATTATGACAGCAATATTTAAGTATTGCTTTTGTTTCAATGGCTTATGACAGCAATATTTAAGTATAGTATCAAATGGTTCAGAAAACAAAGTAGTTTCCAGTCAGTAACTGGATGAAATATAATACATGAAATTTCTGTTGTTAGCAAAATATATTGTAGCACTTCCACTGTCCATTATCAACAAGAGAACTTTTGAGGAATTTAAAAATAAGATAACCAGCTTTTCGTAGTTTTCTCTTCTAGCTTTAACTCTCCTTTACTTTGATGTCTGGTTGACGTAGAATTGTAATGGATGGAACCATCATTACAGTGAGATTAAGAAGTAATGCGTATACCTTATACTTTCAGAGTTGGAAAAAATCCTGCTGGAAGAGAGATAACGACTTCAGCAGCTGCGTATGTGCCTGATTTCTCTCCTCTTCTTTCCATAAATTTTTAATGTTACGGATTAGAAAACAACGTTTCTATGGAAAACAAGAACTTAGCGATAAGTAGAACTGGAGATTTATATAAATGCTTAAAGAAAAATAATTTTTCACGCTATAAATGTCTATAATCTGTTTCAAAATACTTTAGAAATATCACGCTGAAGGCGAAACTATTCGCCGTTTTAAATAAAAAATATAAAAGAGCAGATACAAATGTATAAAAAAATGATGCAAAGAAACTTGGTTTTGATTACCTTAGTTTAACAAAATTTAATTTTGAAAATATTTCTCTGTAATATATAAGCACTTTCCTTGTATCAATCTGGAAGTTGAAGTCAAAACAGTTATCCTCAAGTTAGTGGTTGTTGCTGTAAACCTTTTGTTTTAAAAAAATACGGTTAAAACACTTTCTGATCAATTCAGTTAAAGTACTCAGATTCTATCAAGACAATTGCATCCGCTATCTTTTGTTTTTATATTTCTCCAATGTCTTTAATCTATATTATTGTAGGATCATTAGTTTTGAGAGGACCACATCCTTCCGCTCGTGTATCAACTAAATTTCTACTGACTTTTAACTCTTCGCTAAATTAAAAAAACAAACAACAACAACAAATAAATCTGGTTGTTTATTACAGGAAGCGTTAACGAGAGCTAATGAGTAATATAAGTTTGTCAAGCTGTGGTAATTTAGAAACTGCTAAAGATCCAGCAGCTAAAAACTGTGTTTAAAAATTGCTATTTATACTTCTAATATTTTTAAAGCAAAGAATGTGATCCAACACGATTAAAAAATGGACACTCAACAGATTATATCATCCGAACATCTAACGAATACATTAAATACCTGAAGATTAGTTTTATGACAACGTCGGTTGGATTTTCTATATAGTGATAAAATACATTAGTGTAATCGACTATAAAGGATTTTAAAGAAATAATGGGCTGTATACAGAATTTATTTATTCAATAAATACACGTTCGATTCAATCATATACGTTCAGGTGGTTCTGTTTGCTTCTAACTTAATAATGCATGATTGGAAATAACCAACCACGTTCAGGTGGATCTGTTTGCTTCTAACTTAATAATGCATGGTTGGAAATAACCAACCACGTTCAGGTGGATCTGTTTGCTTCTAACTTAATAATGCATAGTTGGAAATAACCAACCACGTTCAGGTGGATCTGTTTGCGTCTAACTTAATAATGGATGACTGGAAATAACCAACCACGTTCAGATGGAACTGTTTGCTTCTAACTTAATAATGCATGATTGGAAATAACCAACCACATTCAGATGGATCTGTTTGCTTCTAACTTAATAATGCATGATTGGAAATAACTAACCACGTTCAGATGGAACTGTTTGCTTCTAACTTAATAATGCATGATTGGAAATAACCAACCACATTCAGATGGATCTGTTTGCTTCTAACTTAATAATGCATGATTGGAAATAACCAACCACGTTCAGGTGGATCTGTTTGCGAGTAACTTACTAATTAATCATGTAAGACGTAAGTGTTTATAGAGATTCAGTAAATACTGATACAATCTATTCAGTAAACAAACTACGTTTGGATGGATCTCTTCATTGGTAAGTTGGTGACTGTATGTTCAATACAACTAACCATACGTTAGTTGACATGCATTTTGTAAATACCCAAATGACTTTATAATGTTCAAATGAACATTCTCTTTGCTTATTGAAAACCTTATTTCTGAAAACTTGACATAATGTACAGGGTGTCCCAGAAGCCATAGGAAAATAGACATTGTATTCTTAAAGTTAAACAAACACAAGTCTTATCTCAGTTATATACATATTTCAGGAAATAAAATACCCTTATGGCACAGTATATCAAAAATTGGTATGTGTGTGGCTGTTAATGGCATGCAATTTGAACAATAGATAAATTGTGCATTTTTCCCTGTAGGTCCAGACTTCTGCGACACTCTGTATATTTGAGTCAATCCTATTTAAATGAACTTTATTTTTCAATACACATGTATATATATATATATATATATATAC
>NW_013668760.1:23895-34412 GCF_000517525.1 Limulus polyphemus
ACATGTATATATATATATATATATATATACATACCTTTAGAATCAATCAGCTGTTAATAAAACAGTACTAATTGTTTTTGTTCCATCTATCTAACCACTGGTAAGATTTTCATTAATTAATAAAATGAGCCTGAAGACTGGGTGCTGTGTAAGTTACATTTACGAAACCACAACGTTAACGTGTGTCTAAGTAGACAAGTAAAAGTAATCACGCACAGATGGATCTGTTCCTTTAAACTTTGTAAATAAACCCGACACATACACGATGAACGATCTGTTATCTCAAGCCTTTATACTAATACGCTAAAGTTAATTAAGTTAATAAAGGAATCACATATTTTGGGCTAGGTGTGGTCGAATAGTTCGTACACAGGCTGCGTGTCGAAAAGTCCAACGTTCGAAACGTGAAGCCGCTTAACAGGCTCCATATTCGGTTATTCGGTTTCAAAAATCTTGCAGCAGCGGGTACAGCTTCCTTTCTGGTCAACACCTAAAACCTAAGGATTCTCTGGCATGGGCATGTTTCGTCCCGTGTGCATGAAGAACCGTTCAAGTTCAAAATTTCACTTCCTGTGGTGTAGTTTGGATAATGAAATAAACTGTATTGTAATGTAAAAACACTTTCAGTTCTGTGAAAAATAGAGGTTTCCTTTACTTTTTGGCTTTTAAAACATCAAATACAGTTTAATTGCTGTAAATAACTAGTTAGTACAAGTGAATTTAACTCGTAAGTGAAATTACTTGACCTTGACACGGTTTCTGAGTGTGAATGTAGAAAATAAACTAGTGGCTAAGAATTTAAAAACAGAGTACAAAGCACGTGACGAGAAACTGAAAAAGCTGAATGAAAGTTTTTCTTATGAACGTATAGAAGAATAGAACATGTATAAGTACAGGCTTGAGCTAAATTATTATGAACGTATAGAAGAAAAGAACATGTATAAGTACAGGCTTGAGCTAAATGATTATGAACGTATAGAAGAATAGAACATGAATAAGTACAGGCTTGAGCTAAATGATTCTGTCTAGTCTACCTGAGTGGATTGGACGTAAATGTATTATGAAAATCCAGGTCAAGTAGTTAGCACATAGGCTCACCTACAAAAGTTGTAATATTGTTTCAAAACGAGACCCAAAACTCGAGCGCTTTCGAATAGTTGACTATTCTTCAATATTATAAAAAGTTAGGAAGCATTGTTTAATACTAAAATATTCTTACATATAATTATTTATTGTGAGTAGAGGTGTTATGCATTACTAACATTTAAATAACTTAATTTTCTATTTTTTAAATTGGAAATTATTCATGATGAATATAGTGTAGATCTTACTGAAACTACAGCGGACACCGTTGTTTTGTATTTGTTTGTTTGCTTTGAATTTCGCACAAATCAAAGCTACTCGAAGGCTGACAGACTATCCGTCCGTAATTTAGCACTGATACACTAGAGAGAGGACAGCTAGTCACAAAACTCACCGCCCACTTTTGGGCTACCTTTTTACTAACGAATATTGGAATTGACCACAACGCTATAATGCTCCAACGACTGAAAGGGCGAGCATGTTTTGTGAATGGAGCGAGTGGAGCGCCTTAACCACCAGGCTATACCAAACCCGCTGTTTTGTATCAGAACATAATTAGCACATTTTATCTATACGTGACAGAGTTACATAAATAGCTTCTGATCAAAATAGGCTAACTATAGATGACAGTTGGAGTAACTTATAAGCTAATGAAGCCACTTACCTGAAATAAACTGACAAGTACATAATGTCAACACATAAAGATAGCTATGATGATTAGTATGTACTGAATCGTCAGCTGGGAACCCTTTCTGTGAAAGTTTTTTTTTTTTTACATAATCCCAATAATATCTCTTGAGGTTCTGCCAATTTAATATACTTGTTATTCTTCAATTCATATGGTAAAGACAACAACTCAAAATAATTATAATACATGTAAATAGACAAAATAAGACTATCCTGGAGTCTGAAATGACTACTTATTGTAACTACAGATTTTTTGTTTAATGAAGAAAATGGCCAACTTTTTGGAATCTAAGTTTGAATGAGCACATAAACCAAACCCAAGAATAACTTGATTGCTGAGAATGAGCCAAGCCATGAATTTAAAGACGGAAAACATAAAACATGTTTAATCAATTGTAATCATGCATTATTATAAAGCTCACAGTCATTCTATCCTTCTTGGGAGAAAACAATCATTTTCGAAACTAATAAAAGTATCAAAATATAAAAATAAAGAACTTAGTTTTATGTGTTCAAATACGTTTAATGATAGAGTAATGTCTGTATATAAAATATGCAATTTATTTTCCACGTCCTTCTAATAGGCTGACATACCAGAGATAGGTTTTAAAGATGTGATGAGGTGAAGAATTTTTAATGGTAAGTTTTATAATCTTCCTCTTCACAATCATAAAGTGAAACCATGACATGTTTGATTTCAAGTAATTACTGGTAGGGTTTTATAACCTCTCATAGAGACTATTACAGAGGTTTACCTTCGTTTAGAAAATGCATGAAAAGAGACGTTAATGTGCGACTAAAGTGCTTTGCAGTCTGTCCATCATTTTCTTAATATGGAACGAATTTTTAATTACTGCCTTAGGCTTAAGTTTGACAAGTACAGTGGGAAGTATGTGGGAAATCGTTAAGAATATTGCTTCATTTATTTTAATGACATTGGTACGAGTCCAAAACAATAAAAACAAGAGTCTGTCAAGTCACGATTTAAACGTTCTGTGAGGTAAGTAGTATTTTTACAACTTAGTTAACTACTGTTCAGAATTTTAACCCTGTTCTTCATTAAGAAAGAATGCGTTTCCTCACATGTTTCTTTTTTTTTCTCTCCACTGGTTGGAAAGACAATTGGCTCGAAAAGAAAGATTTATTACAGCTGAGAGTCTTATATTCTACTTGCAAGAGGATAAACAAGGCAATCACTATCAGTGAAATGTGCTTAAGTTCTTGATTTTATACTTATTCAATTCAATGAATGTAACGTATTTACTTGACAGTGTTTATATTCTGACCTAGCTAAGCCGAGCTCTCAGTCTTTAAGGGTTTGACCTAACGATTTAACTGTGTTTCACCTTGATATCTATATTTTATCTTTTGTTTTAGATGAGCTTTACCGTAACATCTGTGATTTAATTTTAATTTGTATTCTAACTGTGTTTTATTTTATACCTGTGATTCACTTTTTGCCTTAGCTGTGGTTTTTCTTTGCCTTATCTGTATTTTAAACTGATACGCGTGTTTTTCTTTTTGCCTTTACACTTGAGTTCATGTATCCAAATATTTGTTTTATTCATAAACCTACGTTTCTCGGGTATGCCTGTAGTACATAACTAATCGTAGCATTACTTTAGCTTCAAACCAGTATTAATGTTTCGTTTCTAGTTATGTTTTGCCTTTACACTTGAGTTCATGTATCCAAATATTTGTTTTATTCATAAACCTACGTTTCTCGGGTATGCCTGTAGTACATAACTATCGTAGCATTACTTTAGCTTCAAACCAGTGTTAATGTTTCGTTTCTAGTTATGTTTTGCCTTCAAAACTGTCGTGTACCTTGTGTCTTAGCTGAGCTTTATCTTTCATTGTGATTGTGCTGTATAGATCCGCCAGTGGCATAGCATAAATCTACTGACTTATAACATTAGAAACCAAGTTTCGATACAGACAGTCCATTGTGAAGATTTGTGTTTAACTACAAAAAAAGAAACAGAACCGTTGTATAACCCAAAACTGTGTTTTATTTTCGAGGTTTAGTTCTAGATGCCGTTAATTGTTACACTTGTGTTCTAACTCTGACTTATCTTCAGATTTGTAGTCATATTTTCAGCTTCAAATTAATGGTATAGTTTTGGCTCCAACCCAGCTATATACCCTCCTACCTATAGATGTATGTTATCTTCGATATTACCCCAACGTGTCTACAAAAGGTTATGAACACATATATGCCTCCCAGTGGCACAGCGGTATGTCTTCGGACTTACCAAGCTAGAAACCGGATTTGGTTACCCATGGTAGGCAGAGCACAGATAGCCCATTGTGTAGCTTTCTATTGTATAAACCGTTACGTATTAGAATTTAAAATAGCCTGAAATTGAATTAAATAATAATTTACATTTAGTAGTTAAATAAATGCCGATATATCTCCAATTTGCCAATAAGATTGATACACACAGTTTTTTTTAATACACGTGTTTTAATATATAAACAACAACACAACTTACAATAACAGTTATTACGCATAATGATTTATATGCAAAAGTTTTACAAACTTACAGGCAATATAAAGTCTTCTTTCTAGTCTGGAACTTCTTTGATATCTTATCGAGGGTTCACGATGAGCGAGTTAATGTCGAGATGATGTAGGTATAATTCACTTAACATGGAGCTAGCTAGCTCTGTAGTTGTCGCTTATCACACGCCGATTACAGGTCGAGTTTCCACCGATGACGTTAGGTAATGTTTTCATAAAAGTACTAATGTCCGTTGTGAATCCACTGAAGTTGAATGATTTGTAATGTTCGAAATTTATAAATGTTCCTGGTCAATATATCTGACGTGTCCCGATTAATAAGCGTTAATCACAGTTTTATCTTCCAAAGTTTATAGCACACCAATTACAGCAATCCAATAATAGATACTATTTTTTGGCGCGCCGCGTTGGTTATATTTATAGGCGTTTGGAGAGTTCCTCCAAATTTCAGTTTTACGTAACAATACTGACGCTAACACTAACGTTTACGTACACACATATATTGTTAATTCCTACACTCGAGAAACTTCTACGACTTTAGAGAATAGGCGGGAGTTTCGCAATAAACATTTAACACTATAAGTTATGCATATTTCTAAATATAAACTTCATCTAAACAAACAAATATGTAATAATAAATCCGTCACAAAAGAAACAAAAATTCACTAACTGAAATAACGCTCTTCTAAAGTGAAAAAAAAAACATGTTAAGCAGAAAGCCAACTTTCAACGTAAACTTCTTTCGTTACTATTAAAATACATGTGTATGATTTATGTATATTAGAACAGTGAGTAAAGCAGGTAAAATAGAAGCTCATTACGAGTGTAAGTTATGTATTTGTCTTGTATTTATCACAAATATGATTTAGAGTTATTGAAAAGAGAGAAGGCAGAAGAGCCCTACCATTCACAAAAAGGGATTGACTGTCGCTGTTATAACACTTGGGAGTAAAAAAAAGTAATTTTAAGTAAAGTGTCTGCGAATTTATAGGGAAAATAGAGAAATCGAAAGAGCACTATAATAATAATCATACTTAAAATTATACTTAAATTCTCAGTTTTCTTAACTTTGACACAATGTTGTTTTTTTTCAAATTTCCAAAACAAAAATTGTGGATTTTATATGATTTTTTTTTAATTCTACGTTCTCATTTGATTGCGTGTCTGATGCTGTTATATTTCGTTATGATCTAATTGCTGACTAAGAATTTTGTTGACAGCGCAGATTCTTTGTATTTTGTACAATTATTGATTTTCTTATAACTGCTAATATTATTCGTATCACAACTAACGAATGGTATATTATCGCTTTTAAAGACATTGAGATTTTCTTTTGCAACGTATATAAAATATTTTTCCAACTCAAGGTATTTTTATTTCTGATTTACTTTAATAAATCGATATATGTTTTAGCCCGTTCTGTCTGATATATTAAAATATTTTACATGAAATATTAATTCTTTCGTTTTATTGAGAGCTGGAACTGTGATATTGTTTTAAACAATAACTAGATATTTTAAGGACTTCATATCTGTCTCATTTATGACACATATTTTTTTCCTAAGTTTACAAGTCTCATTTCTTGTTCTGACTATTTGGCATTATTATTCAGTGTATTATTTGTTAATCTTTTCTTAAACTTATAGCCAACAATGGTTTACTGCTGGTCCACCAATGGGCTAACCACCAGTTTACGAACTTACAACACTCAAATCCCGGTTTGATTCCCTGTGACGGACAGATAGTACATAGCCTATTGTATAGCTTTACGGACTTACAACACTCAAATCCCGGTTTGATTCCCTGTGATGGACAAATCGTACATAGCCTATTGTATAGCTTTACAGACTTACAACACTCAAATCCCGGTTTGATTCCCTGTGATGGACAGATCGCACATAGCCTATTGTATAGCTTTACGAACTTACAACACTCAAATCCCGGTTTGATTCCCTGTAATGGACAGATCGCACATAGCCTATTGTATAGCTTTACGGACTTACAACACCCAAATCCCGGTTTGATTCCCTGTGACGGACAGATCGTACATAGCCTATTGTATAGCTTTGCGCTAACACAAACAACCATGCAAGTTTTATTTCTGAATTGCTATATATTTCTTTGATATATTGTTTAGGCAGAGTATTCATAATGAAACTTAGTTTAATGGACGACAACTGTCTGTTGTAGTAACACAAATGTAGAGGACGACGTTTCGACCTGAAGACAAAAGGCGGAAGACTTTGGAAACGTCGTCCTCTACCCTTGTGTTACTACAACAGACAGTTGCCGTCAATTCAACTAAGTTTCAAACTATGTATTTCATCAGTTTTTTTTACTCCAAAAGATATTTAATACGATATTTTTCATTAGTAGATTGGATAATTTTTACCACGTGTTTTCATATTTCTTCCACTTACTTATCACGGATTTACTTATCGTAGGTTTTCTTCAGATTGTTGCTAATACTCCAATGTGTTTCCTCATTGGAATATTCACATGCTTGTAGATTGTTATAATATTTTGGAAACGATATCATTTTTTTCCCATTTTGTTTGACAAATTAATATTTTGTACCAAACAATGCTAAGTTATCGTTCTCTGGTACAATTCAATAAATGTGTTTTATGTTGTTTTGTTCTGCGTTAACGGTTAAAATTGCTCTTTTTTAACGTTAGTTTCATATATGTATGTTTGTATAAATATGTTGCACACATATTAAAACATTTCAATATAATTCTGTTTTAATGCATCGACGTTCTGTTCCCCCCTTGTCCCTTCTATGGAGTTGGATCAATATGGTGGTATAACTGGAAGTTGTTCTCTGGCTTGTTTATCCATCACTAAGATAATATAGGCTATTTTGTTAAGCCTTTTCTGTTGTTTTTTTTTGTGTGTAGAAAGAGCTTGTAGAATATATAACTGTTAAAGATTGTGAAACCTTATTTAACCTTTCCTGTCTTTTATCTTTTTTTTTCTTTCTTGTGTATTTTTATTCCTTGATATACAGTATATTTCCTCGTACTTTTTTTCATTTCACTGTCCATCGTGTTTAATACTGTTGTTCAATGATAATACGGCTTTTGATTACAAAAGAAAAAAGTGTATCTTGGAAGGAATAGCAATTTCCATCCAAATGTTTGAAACGGTTTGGGAATAATGTTTATTTATACGGTATAATGCAGATATTTACCAATTCTTCACCAGTGTTGTTATAGCTGATCGAGAAGAAATCGTCTTGAAACATGTTCGAATTTTATCAACCTCATCTGAAGAATCAACGTATTTTTACTTTAAACTGCTCTGACTTTCCCCAGAGTGGCACTTGAAATAACTATTATTAACGTTCGGCAGTTATATAAATAAAATATTATGATTTTAAGACTCTTTTTTCAAAAATATCATTGAGTCTCTGAGTTAAAAATCTTTTATGATTTTTATCAGGTCTGCTGGTCTATTTTGTTATCGGTTATAGTGATCAACTTTGAAACAGTTTGTCGTTGAACATTTGCTCATGGTGTATATTAGAATGGGAGGTGTTTTGGGTATTTGTTTTCTGTTGTCATCTATTATTACAATGTTTAATTTATATATATATATATGTGTGTATTCTTCAAAGCGTTTTTTACCTTACATTCATGTTCATTAAATGACATTTCACGTTCCTTTTCTCTGCATGTTAGAGGGATGTTGGCTTTTAGACGGATGTGGGCTGAATAGTCTGACGTATTGAAATCGTATTTTGAGACAAACATGGGCTGAATAGTCTGACGTATTGAAATCTTATTTTGTGACATATATGGGCTGAATAGTCTGACGTATTGAAATCTTATTTTGTGACATATATGGGCTGAATAGTCTGACTATTGAAATTGTATTTGGAGACATACATGGGCTGCATAGTCTTACATATCGAAATCGTATTTTGAGACAAACATGGGCTGAATAGTCTTACATATCGAAATCGTATTTTGAGACAAACATGGACTGACTCGTCTTACATATCGAAATCGTATTTTGAGACATACATGGGCTGAATAGTCTGACGTATTGAAATCGTATTTTGAGACAAACATGGACTGAATAGTTTGACGTATTGAAATCTTTTTTTGAGACATATATGGACTGAATAGTCTGACGTATTGAAATCGTATTTTGATAGTTTTCTACATCACCTTAGGCAATGTTCGCCCTTCTTTTAAGTTAATATAATTCATCTTGTTTCATTGTCACGTGTCTCATTGGAATTCTCATGCTGGTTTTCCCGTCATAAATATATGTAAATTATCAGGAAGATATCGTGTAGCTGTTTTAATACTGTATAGTTTACCCGAAATTACTTGAATTTTTTTTAGGTTGACCCATTCCCCCCCCCCAAAAAAAAATTATCATTCCGTCTCATAATGAATCAGAAGTGGTCAGATGGTTAGCGTGAAGGAATGTGGTTCTGAATATTCATGGTTCCCGTCCCGTTATCACCCACAAAAACAAAGCTATCCGTATTTTGTGAAAATGGATGCGTTATAAATATGACAGATATATCACACTGTTAGTTCAAGTAAAAGTAGCTCAAGAGTTGGCGGCTAGTGCTCTCTCTCTAGCCGCCTTCTAGAACAATTATGCGCGTAGGTTTCCGCAAAATTTTAAAATAAACAAAAGTCATGTCCAAACGATTCCATGTGGTCATTTTTCTTAATACTTTATAATGTCCAGCGTTTGTCCACTTATCATGTTCACCTCGAAAAGTTTGTAGAATGTTTTCTCTCGAATTTTAATAGTTGCTAATTTTGTATCAGATTTATATATTTATATATCATTCTACAAGTAATTGTACTAATCTAATAAGCTGACGTTTTGAATAAAAAAAAATACCACTTGATAAACGGAGAACAGTATGTAGAATATAACGTATACAGGAAAATATTGCTGGATTAAATTAGGTACTTTTCATAACTTTGCTTTTCCTGTTTAGTGACAAAGTTTAGAAAGTATGTAAACCGCGTTTTTCCATTATAAAAGTCTGACGTGGTACATTATAACATTTGAATTTCAAGTACCTAGCCAACAGCAGGTTCTTAGGTCGCATATATTGAGTTTTGTCGGTTGTTACAACCAAACACTAAACACATTTTAGTCAAATACGCTATTTAAAAACATTGGCACTACTTTCAAATATATACGTATTGAGAAAATAAGCCAGAGTTCCTTTTTTTAATATTTTATAAAAGTCTAAAGGGAAATGGTGCTATATAATGTTTTTTATATTTAATATTTATTACAGATTATAGAGCGTAGTTTCCTTGACTACACATATAACTGTGTCTCAGGAGAATCCCCAAGTTTCTTAGTGATTATGTGTTGTTTAGATCGCAAGACAAAGTTATTGCGACTTACACTTACCTACAGAAGGATAACATGTTTTCGTAGAAGTTTCAAGAAAAATCCTGAGGCTTTTCCTGCATTCTTCAGATATTCAGCTTATTTAAAACTTGAAATAAAGGATAAACTTCATTTTTCACAAAAGGTTTCCGAAACTGTCACCCACGCGCACACCAAAGAAAAATAATCAAAGCACTGAAAGTCGAAGAAGCTTCAGTATTTAACACAAATATGTTTTGAGTAATTGATGCCTGTAATATACGTGATACGTGTTAATATATCAAGATGAATAAATTATGTAACTTATAGGTGTAGGTCTAAGAATCTCGAGCAAACTTTAGACAACTACTAAAAGATGAATCAATATGACGTCAACAAAAACTGCAACGTTACAAGAAAATTACAAAAATACAAGTTTAGTAGAGCAAATTGTCACTGCTGATGCAGTGGACAAGTTAATATATTGTGTTTTATTACATGTATTACTTAAAGTAGCTTTGGATAAAGCAGCTTCATACACCCAGTAATATGATAAAAATGGTCTTAGACAGAGGTGTTTTACATTGTCAACAATGTCATACCCGTCTCATTGGGTAAAGGGAATTCATACTGTTAGTAATATGATAAAAATGGTCTTAGACAGAGGTGTTTTACACTGTCAACAATGTCATACCCGTCTCATTGGGTAAAGGGATTCATACTGTTAGTAATATGATAAAAATGGTCTTAGACAGAGGTGTTTTACACTGTCAACAATGTCATACCCGTCTCATTGGGTAAAGGGATTCATACTGTTAGTAATATGATAAAAATGGTCTTAGACAGAGGTGTTTTACACTGTCAA
>NW_013668760.1:35271-47127 GCF_000517525.1 Limulus polyphemus
TGTTAGTAATATGATAAAAATGGTCTTAGTTATCTATACAATGAAAGTATAACCTCTTTAAACTTGTATTCAGCATTTCTTTAGATACAATCTATATCCTGTTTGCTCTATCACTATTAATCCCATTTGACTGAAAATCCTCTGCTTTCTTCCATCTAGTCAGTTTTTATCTAATTTATTCCCCACGACTATAGATATCATTTTTAACGATCTTTCCATGTGGAACTTTGTCAGAGTCCTCACAGAAATCCAGATACACCAAATTAGCTCCACCATCCTTTTCTACAAAGAATGGTAAAAATTAGTAAGTCAAAATCTTCCTTAATGAAACCGTGTTGACCATCCAAAAAGACTTTAAACTTTGTTAAATGACTTTGCAAGCCGACTTTTATCAGACTTTCAACAACTTTTCCCATCAGTAATGTAAGACTAATATGTCTATAATTACCGAATTATTTTTCTCATCTCCCTTAAAATGAAGAAAAAACTACCAATTCTCTGACTTCAAGGACTTGCCAAAAATAGTATCAATTGACTCACGTATCCAATCTTTAACCTCTTTCAAAATTCTTGAGGAAATATTATCTGGTCCAGAAGCCTTACCATTTTATTTCAGTTTCCTACATTTTGTTCTTAACAAACTCAGAATTAATGCGATTATCTTGTTCAAATTAGTCTCTATCTAGCAACTTTATATGACGAGGAATATTTTTTAAATCTTCTTTTGTGAAAATTGAAGAAAAAAGTAAATTTAATAGCTCAGCAATCTTACAGTCATCAGATATGAGCCTATCTTTATGATCCATTAAAGACACTATGCCAATCCTAACATTTTATTTATTTTTAATGTACTTAAAATATCTTTAATGTTGATTTTCACATTTTTCAGCCAAGCTTTTTTAATAAACTAACTTTGAATAACTTTCTTTATCCTCTAAGACTCCCGTCATAGCAGTTAATTTAAACTTCTTTAATTTATGCTGTTTATTTATTTTTAATGTACATAAGATATCTTTAATGTTGATTTTCACATTTTTCAGCCAAACTTTTTTCATAAACTAACTTTGAATAACTGTCTTTATCCTCTAAGACTCCCGTCATAGCAGTTAATTTAAACTTCTTTAATTTATGCTGTTTATTTATTTTTAATGTACTTAAGATATCTTTAATGTTGATTTTTCACATTTTTCAGCTAAGCTTTTTTAATAAACTAACTTTGAATAACTGTCTTTATCCTCTAAGACTCCCGTCATAGCAGTTAATTTAAACTTCTTTAATTTATGCTGTTTATTTATTTTTAATTCTATCCCTTATACATTTTATCGGCTAACCCTTTTTTATTTGCAGTCACCCTTTTTTGATATAGAAAACATGTTTATTTTGAATATTTAAAAGATGATTTTAAAAAATATTCCAAATTTGGTCAGTATCTACAGTTAATTCAGTTGCCCAATTCACAACAGATAATTCTTGTTGCATCTGAAGAAAATTTGCTCAGTATAATAACAGGAGCAGTGTCAATAATATAGATTTGTTTTGTATAAAGAAGTTTCATAGTGTCAGTAATATACTAAAAGTAGCTTTGTTTTGTATAAAGAAGTTTCATAGTGTCAGTAATATAATAAAAGTAGCTTTGTTTTGTATAAAGAAGTTTCATAGTGTCAGTAATATACTAAAATAGCTTTGTTTTGTATCAAGAAGTTTCATAGTGTCAGTAATATACTAAAAGTAGCTTTGTTTTGTATAAAGAAGTTTCATAGTGTCAGTAATATAATAAAAGTAATTTTAAGGTAAGGTATTTTACACTTTCAGTAGCATGATAAAAGTGACTTTGGGTAGAGATATTACGTACTGTCAGTAATGTCATAGACGTGACCTTGGCTAAAAGTGTTTCATACTGTCAGTAATGTCAAAACGTGGTCTTGGATAAAGGCGTCTCATAATGTCAGTAATTCGATAAAAATGGCCTAGGAAAACAGTTTTATAATATCGGTAATATAATAAAAATGACCATAGCTAAAGAAGTATCATACTGTCAGTAATATGATAAAAGTGGCCCCAGGTACAGGCGAAGATATGTAAAGGTAACTTGTGCTATTAGTGACCTTGTGTATAATTTTATTTAGTTATGAGAACTTTTTGTAAAGTAGATTTAGCTCTGAGTGACCCATGAAGGTTCATCAATGTAAAGGTTACTTAATTTGTCTGTAACCTTGTTAAATGAATTACATAAAACGTAAGTACGTTGTGAGTAATCATTTCAAGATTACAGTAAGTTGTGTTGCCAGTAGTCTGATCAAGATATTACTGTACATTTTTATTTTATTTTAACCTAGTTATGGATGTAACAGGTCTGTTTTAGGTATTTTTGAGCGAGTTTTGAAATTATTTAAAAACTAAAACACTATTTTGCTACAAAGTGTAGTGTCACTATGAGGCATTTTTTCGTTTGTTTGTTTGTTGTGGAGAAAAGTCACATTGGGCTATCTGCTGTGTCCACCACGGAGAATCTAACCCCGGATTATAGCGCTGTAACTCCATAAGTCTACCGCTGTACCACCGGAGAGCACATTTTTTTTTAATACAGATGCTCTCTATAACCTTAAGTAAATTCAAAGTAACGTCTGAATTAAGGAGTTCCACAGAGTGAGGAAACTATTAACGAGTTGTACATTTCACAAACTTATCTGAACAAGGTTATTACAATAACACACTTCTTCTTTCAACTGTATGCAAGCTAAGACATGAAACAGCTTCTAGATGTATTCACAGAGAGTGATCATTATCATGCCATATTTCCTAAACGTTTGCTTAGAAAAGCAACATACCAAAGGTTTTTCAGCAAATTTAGTGTTGTGAGAGAAAAAAAACAAAATTCCAATAACACAAATTCGTTCGGACACAATCTTATGTATATGTGGGCTTAAATATGAGTATGTCTCTGTTGAGCTTTTTATACCCGAAAGCTGTTGAATAAAATCTAAAGTCGGAAAGTGTCACAAGCGGATTGTGCGTAAAATAATAAACATACTTGCATTTAGTTAATCACCAAAGCAATAGATGGCAGGAGCGTCGCGCAATATATATAATGTACAGCTGGAGTGGGATTTGTTTCTAATTACCCTAGGGATGTATTGTCCTTTGTGCTGTTTTTGCTAGTTATTGTTGTAACACCGTCTGAAATCTTGCAGAGATTAGTTCAGCACAACTGGATTTAGATTCTTCCAGTGTGTTGAATTACGCTTTGCTGAGCACTTCAAGTCAAATAAGTAATACGAAAGTAATTTGAAAACAACAATACTTCAATATTGAAGCCACGTATCCTCTATTCATGCCAACTTCACTCTGAATACTCAGTTGTTTTTAAAAATCTTCATGCCTTTGCAGCTACAATAAAGCATGTAGTATATGAAAAGACTGAAGTTTTGGTTTCAGAACGGACGAATTTCGTTTTTTATATCTAGTTCGCTGTTGTAATTCTGTGTAGAGTATTCGATTGTTTTTATTGCTAAATGATTAGAAAAATAACACAGTCTCGTACTTAAAATTCTGTTTTATTAATCAATATAACAGCTCAAATGATTTCGTGCACAAAGGAACTGTATTGTAAAATTGGTACATTATGTAAAATTTGTCGATACAAGCAAGACGTACAATACTCCGGCGTTGTATTTGTTTCTTTTGACATTTAACATACATGTTTTCCATTACTCTGTACACTTAATGTGAATCATTATAGAAAGCAGCTGGTGATGAATGTTTTTTTTTCTTTTTTTAGACTTGATATAATAGAACATTCGTTTTAACGAATAGAGAAAGTTAAAATAAACTGTTATGCAAAAATGATAGACAGATGAAGAAAAACGCACAATATACTTTAGGTATCTCTCTCTCTATATATATATATATATATATTAATCGTTTTCAATTGATTATTTATTTTGATAAAGCAAGAATTAGTTTTGTTGAATAAATCTATATAAAATCGTTTTGACTACCACAAAGTACCTGTTTGTTTTATACAATACATTTTCATCTCCTTGAAAGCATTCAGCAATGACATCAACTTTTTTCCCCACCCCCTGAGGATATCTGTGATGGTGGTTTCAGATCTATTTTCGAAAGTTGTAGCACCTAGCATCGATCTATGGTGTGTTCTACCCGCATGTTTTGAGTAGATTGGTTTCCTCCTTATTATATTTTTTTTTCTCCATACGAATATAGGATTCTGTATAGAAAATTGGATTATTTGAACTGTAAACTTTACCTGCCTATGACTTATAAGATGTTAGTCGATAATTGAAATATATCTTTTCTATTACGAATCCTCTGGACCAGACTTCGATTTATCACTGTTGTTAGTTTAATCGTACAGAGAGTTATAGCAAGAATTGTCGATCACTAAAAGTTTAGTTAAACTTTTGAAAAGTAAAATTTGGGGAAAACAGATTTGCTTAAAAACGAATTCCCCGACTTAAGCACCGGTTAGCGTGAAATAACACGGCCTCATTGGTTCAGCAATTATTAATCGCTAAGCCTCTTGAACAATATTGTAGAAGTTACTCAAAAAATTAGAGAATCATTTATACGTGTATTACCCGATTTCAAAGTCCACTGTAGGAACTACTGAAGTGAAATTACCAAAAGCCTCATTTATACGTCTATTATCCGATTTCAAGGTCCACTTTTAATAGACGTATCAATGAGGCTTTTGGTAATTTCACTTCAGTAGTTCCTACCTTGAAATCGGGCCACTGTAGAAACTACTGAAGTGAAATTACCAAAAGCCTCATTGATACGTGTATTACCTGATTTCAAAGTCCACTTTAGGAACTACTGAAGTGAAATTACCAAAAGCCTCATTGATACGTCTATTACCCGATTTCAAGGTCCACTTTAGGAACAACTGAAGTGTTAGCTGCTAGTTATAAAACCGGTTACAGAATGTTAGCTGCTAGTTGTAAAATCGGTCATAGAGTGTTAGTTGCCGATTGGTTAGAAAATCAACTAGTTATAAAACCGGTTACAGAATGTTAGCTGCTAGTTGTAAAATCGGTTAGAGAGTGTTAGTTGCCGATTGGTTAGAAAATCAACTAGTTATAAAACCGGTTACAGAATGTTAGCTGCTAGTTGTAAAATCGGTTAGAGAGTGTTAGTTGCCGATTGGTTAGAAAATCAACTAGTTATAAAACCGGTTAGAGAGTGTTAGTTGCCAATTGGTTAAAAACTCAGCTAGTTCTAAAACATATTCTCGACGGAAAAGAGTAAAAGCTAATGTTCAGCAAATGAAAATGCATGAATGCGCATTTTTTAGTATAATTGTGAAAGAGTATTGTCTAGCGATTAGTAATTATCATAATGTAAAACACACATTAGCTATGAAATGTTAGACAGCACTCACTAAAATATCCTATTGTGATACAGATATAAGTAGTTGGAAGATTGGAGAGCATCTGATCGATAAATAAATGGTAACGAAAGATAACAGTTTTGAGTAGTTGACCAGGGGTAAAGTAGTAAAGAAAGATAACAGGTTTTTGTAGTTGACCAGGGGTAAAGTAGTAAAAAAGATAAAAAATGTTTTTGTAGTTGACCAGGGGTAAAGTAGTAAAGAAAGATAACTGTTTTTTTGTAGTTGACCAGGGGTAAAGTGGTAAATAAAGATAACAGTTTTGTGTAGTTGACCAGGGATAAAGTAGTAAAGAAAGATAACAGTTTTTTGTAGTTGACCAGGGATAAAGTAGTAAAGAAAGATCAAAAGGTTGTCTTGTTAACTATGGGTAAAATGGTACAGGTCTTTAGCGATTAATTAGTTTTGTTTGTTTACTTTAGAGCAAAACAATATTAGGCTAACTGCTGTGTATATCGCGGGGAATCGTACCCCGTATTTTGATTTTGGAAGTTCATTAACCCTTTCCTGATCCACCGGTGGACAATTAGTTAATGAATTCATTGAAACTTTATTGGGTAGTGTGAGAGGTAGAGGACATTGTTTAGCGAACAAGTGCAAAAACCTACTAGACAATAAAAATTATCCTTTTATTTAGAGTGCACAGAATAATCGGAACTTGTAATATGATAGTTATAACAATAATAGTTATTCCACTCCCTGAGTTAGTTGTTATGTAAATTAGTCAAGTGACATGTGTAATATGAAAAGCATATGATTTGTCAGTGCTGAGTATAGGGGTATCACACAATCTTCCCCCTTTTTAAATAGTTCGTAGTATTTAAAGTGCTCCATATCGTTCATAGTGGACGGACGACATCACGGAGTGGACCGAGTTATTATTAGCCCAATGCATCAATAAGGCAAGGAACGGGAACCTGTAGAAGGTTATTATGTCACAAACCATGGTCTTCGTCCCTCAAAAATGAGGAAGGGAGAAGACAAGACGGAACGAAATTGCTCAAGAGTTATGGGTAGACCTCAAAAAATATAGTTAGTAAAAAGGATAAATAGAAACTGGCCAATCACAACAGGCTATTGTGAAGCGGTTACAGCTGTATCAAAGTCTTGTTAGCAGAACGTGGAACTGTTTCCAAACCAGTGTTACAGTTACTCGGAAGCCTGTACAAGACACAACTTCTGACACCACTATATGCCGATTCTGGTTTGTCGCAATCGTAAAAGACCTATTTGGAGACTGAATCTGATGTTTGCAGCCGCAACCAGATGCCGTGGCAGTATACGGACGATTAGGGACCAATTTTACAAGGTCAGCATGCATGAAAAACAAAACAAAAACAAAAACAACATACAACGATGAAGCTAGGTGCAGAACACCTCGACTACAACTGTATCAAGAAAACGTTAATTAGAACAAAGATAAATAAAACAATAATATTTTTACAAATGAGTCTCGCTTCATCCTATAGCTAAATAACAAGCATATAATATATGGAGAGAATCAAAACCACAAACTAACCAAGGAACGTGAGGCATATAGTGATGGTGTGGGAAATAATGAGCATCTAGTGGTGATAATAGTCTCTAAACTCTACTGAATGGTACCATTAATGTAACGCATTACTGTGACCATATCTTACCATATGCTTCTAAACTCTACTGAATGGTACCATTAATGTAACGCATTACTGTGACCATATCTTACCATATGCTTCTAAACTCTACCTGATACTACCAATAAAGTAATACATTACTGTGACCGTATCTTACCATATGCTTCTAAACTTTACCTGATACTACCAATAAAGTAATACATTACTGTGACCATATCTTACCATATGCTTCTAAACTCTACTGAATGGTGCCATTAATGTAACACATTACTGTGACCATATCTTACCATATGCTTCTAAGCTCTACTGAATGGTACCATTAATGTAACACATTACACTGACCATATCTTACCATATGCTGGAAGATGTGTCACAATAAGCAGAGTCCAGGAACTAAGAAAGAAGTGGAAACAGTCCTTTTAAAGGAGTGGTCTAGGATACTCACTACACTTTGACTTTTAAAGGAGTGGTCTAGGATACTCACTACACTTTGACTTTTAAAGGAGTGGTCTAGGATACTCACTACACTTTGACTTTCAAAGGAGTGGTCTAGGATACTCACTACACTTTGACTTTTAAAGAAGTGGTCCAGGATACTCACTACACTTTGTCTTTCTAAAGGAGTGGTCTAGGATACTAAAAGATGATGTTAGATACCTCGCGGTGGATAGATCGTAGATAGCCTATTATATACCTTTGCACTAAATAAGCAGGAACAATAGGTTTCTAAAGATGATGTTAGATACCTCACGGTGGATAGAGCGTAGATAGCCTATTATATACCTTTGCAATAAATAAGCAGGAACAATAGGTTTCTAAAGAGCATTGTCCAATCATTATCCTTTAAAGTATCTTAAGTACCCAGCAGGTAATATAAGGACTGAAAAGCTTTGTCTAGAGACATTGAAGAGTAAAGAAGTCCTAACTAATTATCACTTCATTGACGTGGTTCGTTTTCTTTTATCACGTTGGATATGAGCGTATCTGTGTACTCATATTAATTATAAACATTTCACTGACAAACAATCAGCTGACAATAAACAGCTCTGACAACTATGTCCATACTTTTTGTCTTCCCTTCAATCGCTTCAATCCACGATTGTCGCGCCCTCTGTTAGGATAGAAATTTTAAATTATTGAATAATGGATTCGGCTGAAACAAAGCTCTCATGATTTTTGGGATATACTGCGGCAATTCGTTGTTTACTATGGCATTGCGCCAAATTTATTATTCGATATTATACAGTGGACCAACTATTTAATAATTATGTTACAGGTATATTTTATTTTTTCCGAAGGTAAAACTGAAAATATGATATGTGACGTAGAGGCCTAATACATTATTTGATTGGCCGCTCTCTCTGCTGCGGAATTCAGTTTCGCCTATTCTTAGCTCGTCACTACAGCTTGTGTCAGCAAACCAAAGAAATATTATATTTAGCTTATGACATACCCTGCCATCTAACGGCAGCTTCCACAAATACAAGAATCTTTCAGAGAGTGTTTATATATTAAACAGACAAATAACTATTTATATGTAGTATGTTCCTCATAATAAATCCACTTCATTATGCTCCTAAATTCTTCTTTGTCAAATCACTATTATATTAGCGTAATATTATTCCATTCACAAGTATTTATATTAAAGAAATCTCATTTTGCATTTGTTAACCCTAAAAGTTAAAATCGATATTAAATGAATTAGCTTAAATGGTTCAAAAGAATATTTCCTTTCCTCACGAGAGAATTTTCTTTTGTGTTCCGAAATCAAGTTATTTAGAAAATTAGCAACATAATTTAAAATTCTTACTCACGTTGCGCTCTAGGTATGCAAATTCATACTAATACTTATAAAACGACTTTGAAAATATCATATTCATGTTCTATCAATAATGCTGAAGTCATTGGCTTTTGAAACACATTTTTTTGAAACGATAAGTATCACATTTGGTCAACAGCTCGTGACTTTGCTTTGCTGGTAACAAAGTCCTATTAACGCATGAGTTACACAAAAAGAATTAAAAAACCTAGATCAATACTGCAATTAATTCTATAAATCATCTTGGGTTTCACTGTGTAATTTATATATATATAAAATAGCGATTTTTGCCCCAAATTACTTTTGTTCAGTTATCTACCACTAGGTGTTGTAACAGATAAATAACACTGAATTACTCAATGTGTTGACTCTTCTGGTATTAAACGTTATATAAATACACCGGTAATTTAAGGGTTAAGGTAGTTAAGAATTAATAGTTATAATTGTCGAATAGAGTTAATAAACAAAAATAATCTGAGGTAACTAAGTCATCTGATGTATTAAATATTAATCTCACAATCCTAATTTATTTCTTAATATAAATATGACCATCAACTTAATGGAATGTATTGTATTTCTAGTGTACAAAGTCCTTGTCATCTTCTTAACAAAATCATTTAACTTAGTGTTCCTTGTCGTTCTCATTTTCTAACAGCATCAAGTTAAAAGTATAAAACCGCAGATATACCGCTGTGCCACTGTTAATTTCAAGATGTTCACGAAACCATCTAACTTATTGTAGAGTACAATATCACTCTCATGTATGTAGTCACGTATTTTCTCTCAAAATGATACCGTTATTGTAAGCAAAAATAATAAAAATGAAAAATAAAAATAATAAATAAATATAATAAATAAAAAATAAATAAATATAATAAATAAAAATAATAAAACAAAAATAGATAAAACTTTAGTTAAGCAATATTCATGTCGTTAGCTAATTACAACTTTAAAAAAGGAATTTCAACTTCTGTGTTTTATTTGTTTTGTTTTTTCTTCAAATACCATCATATTTGATAGATGGCGCTATTGGCAGTCGAATGTTGATCAAATAAGGTGTTATTAACATTAAAAATACGAATTCTCTGGTTATTTGAGCTGAATATCATTTTATAAAACAGTCACTGTTTGAATCAATTCTTTACAACCACATCGCATTAGCTTATATTGAAAGCAGTAAAGATCTGAGCGTTGTTGGGCAACATTTCACTAACTTACAGGCTAAAATTCTTCCAATTATATAATAGTTCATGGTATTCAAGGCAAGAGAGGGGCACCTAAGATACACCATACATATATGTTAAGGGTTAGAAACATAACAGTATCAACTTGAGACTTCTTGATTGGAGAATACTGTATTGTGACCTTATGATATAGTTGTCAGTCAGTTTTTGCGTGAATAGATTCGTTCGTTTGTAAAAGAGTAGCCCAAGAGTTGGAGGTGAGTGGTGATGACTAGCTGCCTTCCCTCTAATCTTTCACTGTTAAATTTGGGACGGCTAGCGCAGATAGTTCTCGTGTAGCTTTGCGCGAAATTTAAACCAAACCAAGCCAAACTAGGACCCTTGATAAAGTTAGATTTACGAAACTTATTAAAACTAAGCTAAGTTAACAATATTATCAGTAAAAACTATAAAACTTTTGTAGCATAACTCGTAAAAAACATTTATATTGTATCGTATCTTTCAACATGAAACGAACTGTTATTATATTTTGCCTAATTTACAATAAAGTTATATTTTTTCTTCCTTTTTACTCGTCTTCTTTTTAAGTTATATAACGTGATCATGTTATGCTGGAGTTTTGGTATATCATATTATTAATTTTTCTCTGAAGGATATTAGTGACGTAAATTTGTGATATTAACGTGTAGTATTATAACTAACATTACCACTTTCCTTTACTTTGTCACTAATTTTAACACCAAGTTATGTATGAACCGCGCAACACATAGTATCTAGCTGTGATAGCTTGAATAAATTTATTTGTAAATATACAACATACCACGGAATAGGTCTACAATCGATAGCTAGCATCGTTTATCGCTAACGAACATATTTTGTGCATGGTGCTGCCATCTAGTAGGAAACACTTGAACTACTTTTGTAAATAGCTTTCACTGCTCTCACTAGATGGCATTAACTGAGAACATTCTCGATCATTACAGCAGCCTAGTCTAGATCTAAGGGAATGGTCTTGCGGATTCAGATTTTTTTTGTCCGATTGTGTTTTAATTCTAATAAAGAAGTGTATTCATCAGTGCAGTTTGAGTGGTTTTATTTCTAAATTCATTAATTTAAATTTCTGCATTACTGAAAAATGATAACAAATTTCCAATTTGAGAGTGCTCTCAGCATCTCTTGAAAATATTTTAAAGAGACTCGCCTATCTAGCTCACACACACTGTTTCCATCTCTATGTAACTCTGTCTTCTCAGCTCCTCTGATCACCACTCCTCGTCACTATCTAACTCTGTCACGCCATTTACACATATAAAAGTCACACACTGCTCCACATCATGATATAACCCTGTCTTGCCAACTCCATTTACCAACGTCACACACTGCTCCCCCTTGCTGTGTAACCCTGTCCCGTCAACTACACTTAACTGAAGTTGACGAAACAAGGTCACATAAAGTTGTAAAGTAGTTTGTGACCCTTATAACCAAGATCACACACTGCTTCCCCTTGCTGTGTAATCCTGTCTCGTCAACTACACTTATAAGGGTCACAAACTACTTTACAACCTTATGTGACCTTGTTTTGTCAACTTCAGTTACCAAGGACACACCTGCTCCCCTTGCTGTGTAATCCTGTCCCGTCAACTACACTTATAAGGGTCACAAACTATTTTACAACCTTATGTGACCTTGTTTTGTCAACTTCAGTTACCAAGGTCACACCTGCTCCCCTTTACTGTGTAATCCTGTCTCGTCAACTACACTTATAAGGGTCACAAACTACTTTACAACCTTATGTGACCTTGTTTCGTCAACTTCTGTTACCAAGGTCAC
>NW_013668760.1:47744-54080 GCF_000517525.1 Limulus polyphemus
ACTTCAGTTTCCAAGCTCACACACTGTTTCCATCTCTATGTAACTTTGTCTTCTCAACTCCTCTGATCACCACTCCTCGTCACTATCTAACTCTGTCACGCCATTTACACATATAAAAGTCACACACACTGCTCCACATCATGATATAACCCTGTCTTGCCAACTCCATTTACCAACGTCACACACTGCTCCCCCTTGCTGTGTAACCCTGTCCCGTCAACTACACTTATAAGGGTCACAAACTACTTTACAACCTTATGTGACCTTGTTTTGTCAACTTCAGTTACCAAGGTCACACCTGCTCCCCTTTACTGTGTAATCCTGTCCCGTCAACTACACTTATAAGGGTCACAAACTATTTTACAACCTTATATGACCTTGTTTCGTCAATTTCAGTTACCAAGATCACACACTGCTCCCCGTTGCTGCGTAACTCCATCTCACCATTGCTTCCCATCACTGTATCCCTGTCTGATGAACCCCTTGTCATGCAAGCTCTAACATGAGAAGGCTTGTGACAACATAATAACAAAGTCATGCTTGGAAATTAATAACAAGAGCGGTATATGTTATATAATTGCAGTGAACGAAAGTAAGTGCTAGTCAGCTGCTTCCCAGCACATAATCCAGCTTTAGAACTTCCAAATGTGGTACATAATCCAGCTTTAGAACTTCCAATTCTGGCACAAAGTCTAGCTTTAGAACTCCGAATCTGGCACAAAGTCTAGCTCAACAACTCACAATTCTGACACATGGTGCAGTTCTAGAACTTCCAAATCTAGCATATAGTTCAGCTTTTCAATTTTCAATTCCAACACACAGTGCAACTCTAGATTTTTCAATTCTGGCATAAAGTCCACCTTTAGACTCCCAATTCTGGCATAAAGTCCACCTTTAGAACTTCCAACTCTAGCATAAAGTCCATCTTTAGAACTTCCAACTTTAGCATAAAGTCCAGCTATGTAACTTTCGTTTCCAATAATTAGGAAAATTAATACCGACGTAAGGTTAAGTTGGTTAAACTCCTTTCACTCTAGCTGTCTATTGTTCTGGATCATTCCACGTTAGTGTTGTTATATGCAATTTACCACGTGGAAGTGGACAAAAAAACACAACTATCAGAGTAGATGATGGCTGGAGGATATTCCTCCATGATCTATTATACAATGGACTGAACAACAGTGACACGAGTTTTACGTAGATTTTGGGAGTAAAAAAACTATTTTTATAATGGATAGTTCTCTCAGTCTTACCATAAGTATTGGTATTATAGTTATTATAACTAAATTAAATTTCTATCATAATTTTTCATTATAAATATTATTTCACATTGTTAACTTAGTTTATGAACTTAAGACTAACCAACGTCTACCAAGCTGACCCGGATAAGAAAACTTTTACCACATATGGATAGTCCATACTTGTATATCGGCCCAAACAAGTGAAACTTTTACCACATATGGATAGTCCATACTTGTATATCGGCTCAAACAAATGAAACTTTTACCATATATGGATAGTCCATGCTTGTATATCGGCCCAAACAAGTGAAACTTTTACCACATGTGGATAGTCCATACTTGTATATCGGCCCAAACAAGTGAAACTTTTACCACATACTATATCGGCTCAAACAAGTGAAACTTTTACCACATATGGATAGTCCATACTTGTATATCGGCCCAAACAAGTGGAACTTTTACCACATATGGATAGTCCATACTTGTATATCGGCCCAAACAAGTGAAACTTTTACCACATATGGATAGTCCATACTTGTATATCGGCCCAAACAAGTGAAACTTTTACCACAGAGAGGACACATTTCGTTTTTCTTAATATTCCTAATTTGGTTTTCCATTACTTTATTCTAATTTTACGTTTATTACTTTATTATAAAGATTATTCTGTATTGTGAGATTATTACATGGATTTAGAAATAACCTATACTTCCTGGGCTGGCAGTACCTCGTGAGATATTATTGGATTTACGGCCGAAAATATCGTTAACATCGAAGGTACTCAACTGATGAAATAATGTGTTGTAATCAATATTAGTAATACAATTTTAACATTATATTTAATTAGCTATGACCATTACTAGGCCTATATATTTTTAGTTCTGATTTTATATAGTAAAATGTTATCACATTGAGCTTGATATTTCCTTATAACTAACTTCTATATTGATATTTCTAACTAGAAGAATGCTTTTTGATTAAGATTTCCTTTTACGAAATCAAAGGATTTGGGAATTTGTAAATGTTTATACATTTTCGAAGCTGAAAATACGCTTAGGTACCTTGGTGTTATCTTAGCTAAAGTCAATATATATAGCCTTCGTATAATAAAGTTTGTGTGAACCCCTGAAAATACGCTTAGGTACCTTGGTGTTATCTTAGCGAAAGTCAATATATATAGCCTTCGTATAATAATGTTTGTGTGAACCCCTGAGAATACGCTTAGGTACCTTGGTGTTATCTTAGCGAAAGTCAATATATATAGCCTTCGTATAATAATGTTTGTGTGAACCCCTGAGGAATAAGCTTTGGAGATAATCCTTCAGAAAGGTCAAAACAAAAACATTATTCAGATAGCGACAACAATAAAACAAAACAGGTAAATAAGGATAACTCTCCAAGCTAAAAAGAGAGAGAAAGTTTTAAGTTTGTTTACAAAGTGGACTCCCTAACAGCTTTAAAAACTTTATTAAGATTTTTCATTGTTTGAATGAACTGTTGTCTTCTTTATCTGCTGTCAGAAAGAACAAAACTATTGTAATATTCAATCTTTACCTAGTTTCCTCTTCACGTGTAAAACATTCATACTTATTACTATTCCGGATATAATGCACCTCTTGAACGGGTCTGTAGAATTGAATCTGTCAACTTTTTATCCTAGTTTGTTTCTTTGTTTGCTGTTAAGCACAAAAGCTATACAATGAGCTATCTGTGCTGTGTCCACGACGGGTATCGAAATCATGGTTTTACCGTGAAAAACTTTCAGACTTACCACTGAGCCACAAGAGGTGATGTGACTCTATAGGCACGTGGAGTTTCCAGATAATTTCAAAATGTTCATTATCCCCAATCTCTTTCTTAGTGAAATGAATCTGAAGAGGAAAATTTAATGTACACACTTTTTTAGTGGTACGAATGTGAAGAGAGAAGCTCAGTGTACACACTTTCTTAGTGATACGAATGTGAAGAGGAAAGTTCAGTGTACACACTTTCTTAGTGGTACGAATGTGAAGATGAAAGTTCAGTGTACACACTTTCTTAGTGGTACGAATGTGAAGAGAGAAGTTCAGTGTACACTTTAATTAGTGGTACAAATGTGAAGAGGAAAATTTAATGTACACGCATTTTCTTAGTGGTACGAGTGTGAAGAGGGAATTTCAGTGTACACACTTTCTTAGTGGTACGAATGTGAAGAGGGAATTTCAGTGTACACACTTTCTTAGTGGTGCGAATGTGAAGAGGGAAGCTCAGTGTACACACTTTCTTAGTGGTACGAATGTGAAGAGGAAAGTTCAGTGTACACACTTTCTTAGTTGTACGAATATGAAGATGAAAATTTAATGTACACACTTTTCTTAGTGGTACGAATGTGAAGAGGATAATTTAATGTACACACTTTTCTTAATGGTACGAATGTGAAGAGGGAAGTTCAGTGTACACACTTTTCTTAGTGGTACAGATGTGAAGAGGAACATTTAATGTATACACTTTCTTAGTGGTACGAATGTGAAGATGAAAGTTCACTGTACACACTTTTCTTAGTGGTACGAATGTGAAGAGGGAAGTTCAGTGTACACACTTTTCTTAGTGGTACAAATGTGAAGAGGAAAATTTAATGTATACACTTTCTTAGTGGTACGAATGTGAAGAGGGTATTTCAGTGTACACACTTTCTTAGTGGTACGAATGTGAAGATGAAAGTTCAGTATACACACTTTTCTTAGTAATACGAATGTGAAGAGGGAAGTTCAGTGTACACACTTTTCTTAGTGGTACGAATGTGAAGAGGAAAATTTAATGTATACACTTTCTTAGTGGTACGAATGTGTAGAGGGAATTTCAGTGTACACACTTTCTTAGTGGTACGAATGTGAAGATGAAAGTTCAGTATACACACTTTTCTTAGTAATACGAATGTGAAGAGGGAAGTTCAGTGTACACACTTTTCTTAGTGGTACGAATGTGAAGAGGAAAATTTAATGCACACACTTTCTTAGTGGTACGAATGTGAAGAGGGAAGTTCAGTGTACACACTTTTCTTAGTGGTATGAGTGTGAAAAGGAAGTTTGATTGTCAAAAATGTAGAAATGTGTTTTAAAACTATCTGTATTTCACCATTTTAACCTGCAGACGGAAAGAACTCCAAAACGTAAGCAAGTCAGTGCTGTAACAAACGCTGGACTGAGCACGTGTATCTGACGATCACGTCCAATCGATCCCTACTTTAACTCTATCAAGTTTTACAATGTATACTAACCCAAGCGTTAGCAGTGTGAAACAATGAATTCAATTTGCATCTGTGTATCTGAACTAGTTATCTACTTCTTTTATCTACGTCAATTATTAAGAAATACTCTTTCATAATTCACCAGGCTACTCTCGTTTCCAAAGTTAATTTGACATAGTTCATCTCAGAACGAGAGTATCATCCGGTATCACTGCTACTTCCGGCTCTTTCTCACACGTTGACATCCTTGAAAGGTGACGCGCTTTTCAATCCCATGTAACCCACGTGATAATTGTGTGTAATCATAGAAATATCCTGATCTGCATATTACTTCCGTGTGTTAGTTGGTTCCTTTTAAAGTCTAGTTAAATAATGATGGTTATAGTGTAAATATCTTGAGTTGATATAACGTACAACAATACGTGAAATCCATCCAAAAATACTTGAGTGGTACAGTGGATTAAGAGATAAGTGAAATGCAAATTCAGCATTACATCGTATTATGCGAGGTGATCAACGCCAAGTTGCTTTATTTTCATATTACCTACTGTTTGAGTTAAAGCAGAATGGATTCGCTGACAAATTATGAGAAAGTCCCTAGAGATAATATCTCTTTTTTTTTTTATATGAGCTGAAATATAGCTCGAGCTTTACAATACATTATTGAAGATGTTTGTTTGTTTATTTGTTCGTTTTTGAATTTCGCGCAAGGTTAATTAAGCAGTGATAGGCTTAGAGGGAAGGCAGCTATGCAACATCGCTCACCGCCAACTCTTGAGCTACTCTTTTACCAACGAATAGTGCGATTGACCGACACATTATAACGCCCCAGCGGCTGAAAAGGTGAGCATTAACCATCAGGCCATGCCAGGTCTTATACAGGACACAGTTGTTATTTTCATGTGGTATTATACAAAATTCATTCTAATTAATACATTTCAGTTATATGGTAATGAGATATCACGATATGATCAGAAATACTTCGAAATATTTACTTCTTAAATGGCTTTATATGAGATTGTTTGTTTGTATTTAAGCACAAAGCTACACAATGGGTTATCTGTACTCTGCCCACCACGGGTATCGAAACCCGGATTCTAGTGTTGTAAGTCCGCAGACATACCTCTGTGCCGCTGGGGGGGGGGCAAACTTTTTGAAACACAACAAGAAACGAAGTCATCTAACATTTGCTACCGTTAATAGGGGGGGGGGGTGTAGTTGACAAGATTTAGCGTTAAAGATCTTAGAACCGAATTAAGTATGGTTTAAACAAAGACTTTCCATGCACGTGCACGCAGCAAACCTGATAAACTCTCTGTTCATCGGCAACGAACTACAACAAAATGTACGATCTCTGTGTTTACTCTGTGCACTGCTTCACTACTCAACTAGATATAAAGAAGAATAGACCAGATCGAAAGTGCTATTAAAAAAGAAGGTAATCATTTGGTATCGACTTTTTTTTTCGTCCTTTTTTGTATAATAATTTCACTCGATATCTTTAGTATTGACTAGTTCGATTTGAAAAGCTGCAGTAGTTCAGGATAACTGTTTGCCTTAAAAGCGATCTTCTGTAAATATCTAGGTTCGTATTCCTACATATTACAACGAGGTTATGTCCTGGTGTAAAAAAAGTGATAAATAAAATGTACCGATGGACATGTAATGACTCTGTCTGTTATGTTTTTTAACGTTTTAATCTCAAGCTGCTTTCGTTACACATATAATCTTCAATTTAGTATCCATATATATATATATATATATATATATATATATATATATATAGTAGTAACGTACGACCTCTACGTAGTATAGTACGGTTCGGTACGACTAATAAGTAAGTTAGTTACGTATTTAGTTTAGTTACGT
>NW_013668760.1:54223-59731 GCF_000517525.1 Limulus polyphemus
TCGTTCTACAACTATTAATATTCTATATTATACTATAATATATATATATATATATATATATATATATATATATATAGTGAAAGCGACCTCTAGTGATAGTGTTCGGCGATAAATGAAATGTTGCGATGTTTATGCAAGCATTCTGTTTGTTTACGTTTTAATCTCAAGGTGCTTCCGTCACACACATAATCTTCAATTTAGTATCCATCCATATAATGAAAGCGACCTCTAGTGATAGTGATCGGCGATGAATGAAATGTTGCGATGTTTATGCAAGCATTCTGTTTGTTAACGTTTTAATCTCAAGATGCTACCGTTACACTCATTCTCGTTAGTTTAATATCCATTCATATAACCAAAGTGACCTCTAGTGATAATGTTTGGCGAAAAATTAAATGTTTCCATGAGTATATATTGAATCTAATTGTTATATCTCTTGACATTCTAGTCTCAAGGTGCTTCTGTTACACATGTACTCTTCAATTTAATATCCATCCATATAACCAAAGTGACCTCTAGTGATAATGTTTGGCGAAAAATTAAATGTTTCCATGAGTATATATTGAATCTAATTGTTATATCTCTTGACATTCTACTCTCAAGGTGCTTCTGTTACACATGTACTCTTCAATTTAATATCCATCCATATAACGAAAGCGACCTCTAGTGATAATGTTTGGCGAAATATTAAATGTTTCCATGAGTATATATTGAATCTAATTGTTATATCTCTTGACATTCTACTCTCCAGGTGCTTCTGTTACACATGTACTCTTCAATTTAATATCCATCCATATAACGAAAGCGACCTCTAGTGCTCAGCGATATATAAAATATTGCGGTGGGTATACGGTGTCTCTATTATCTCTCTTGACGTTTTAATCTCAACGTTCTTCTGTTACACTCTTCAGTTTGATATCAATTCATATAACAAAAGCGACCTCTCGTGACAGTGCTAAAACGATTACTAAGATTCCGCTTATTTAATTCATCAAGGCGTTTTGAACGTAACTAAACCACACCTAAAGGTGATTGATGACACCCTTAATTTGTTTGTTCTACAATTATAAATTATTCATTCAACATTTAAAAAACAATATCTGAACGAAATGATAGTTTTCATTGAGTTTCCCATTGTTTAAACCTATGCATTCCAGAATTATATCACCGATATGAATTGTTTTAACTATTTTACTGTTTTCGTAAACAGTGACGAATCTTTTATAGACATTTAAGATACGTTAAGTTTGAAAGAAATGGCTTAATTGCACGAAATTATAGAATATCTTGTTGTAACTTAGAAGCTTTCAATAAGTGGTACTCTTCTTAAAAACACCTATCTATCAGTACGATTTACTGACTTAGTATATAAAAAAAATCACGGTTGATTAGGTGTGAGAAAAGTTCAGACGAATTTTAAAAAATAACTTTTCGAGTTCCAGAATATTTTTTTTTTCGTGACTAATTTGTTGGGTTCATATGAACACTGATATTATTTTTATACTTGAGTGTTTGTATAATGTTTGTGAAAGTACTAATACTGTAAGTGTTTTTATATGATCTGTGATGGATGCTTTCTGATTGAGTATCAACGCAGATTTTTATATGATCTGTGATGCATGTTTCCTGATTGAGTATCAACACAGATTTTTATATGATTTGTTATGCGTCTTTTCTGATTGAGTGCTAACAGAATTTTTATGATCTGTGATGCATGTTTCCTGATTGAGCACTAACGCAGATTTTTATATGATTTGTTATGCGTCTTTTCTGACTGTTATGGTTTTTATGTTTGCTAAATTACGTTTGTTGTCCATATTACTGTAAGAATTTTCTGCAATAATGCCTACTTTGGTTTTATTGTGAATATTCGCATCCGTTTCGTTATGGGTACTTGAACCGGTTTCTTTTTGAGTACTCGTATCGGTTTCTATAAGAATAATCGCATTGGCTTCTAGAAGAGTATTCGCATCGGTTTCTGTACATGTACTGGAATGTAACAGATTTCTCTACGTGTACTAGAATGTAACAGATTTCTGTACGTGTACTGGAATGTAACAGATTTATGTACGTGTACTGGAATGTAATAGATTTATGTACATGTACTGGAATGTAACAGATTTCTGTACATGTAGTGGAATGTAACAGATTTATGTACATGTAGTGGAATGTAACAGATTTCTGTACATGTAGTGGAATGTAACAGATTTCTTTACGTGTACTGGAATGTAACAGATTTCTGTACGTGTGCTGGAATGTAACAGATTTATGTACGTGTACTGGAATGTAATAGATTTATGTACATGTACTGGAATGTAATAGATTTCTGTACATGTAGTGGAATGTAACAGATTTATGTACATGTAGTGGAATGTAACAGATTTCTGTACATGTGCTAGAATGTAACATATTTCTGTACATATGCTAGAATGTAACAGATTTATGTACATGTAGTGGAATGTAACAGATTTATGTACATGTAGTGGAATGTAACAGATTTCTGTACATATGCTAGAATGTAACAGATTTATGTACATGTAGTGGAATGTAACAGATTTATGTACATGTAGTGGAATGTAACAGATTTCTGTACATATGCTAGAATGTAACAGATTTCTGTACATATGCTAGAATGTAACAGATTTATGTACATATAGTGGAATGTAACAGATTTCTGTACATGTGCTAGAATGTAACATATTTCTGTACATATGCTAGAATGTAACAGATTTCTGTACATGTAGTGGAATGTAACATATTTCTGTTCGTGTACATGCATTGTTTTCATCGTGACTACTTATATAAGTACCTAAAGTATTAATACTGGTTTAACTTCCATAATGCAATTGTTTTTAATTACCTGGAAGGCTTAAATATCATTTGAATTTCGAGTTCTGTGGAAATGAAGTTGAACCTAGATGTCCTCAGGCTTCCTCTCTTAATATTTTATGCGGCTTGTTAGAACTAATTAATAATTACTATGATTATAATACTGGTTGACTCGAAAATATCAAATTTTCATAATTTCATATTATTTTCATAATATACAGAAATTTAACTTACCCTTAGCTGTATTAGTTTTCATGTAGTAGGTCTATAGAAATTTAATCTACCCTTAACTGGATTAGTTTTCATGTGGTAGGTCTACATAAATTTAATCTACCCTTAGCTGGATTAGTTGTCATTTAGTAGGTCTACAGAAATTTAATCTGCTCTTTGCCGGACTAGTTGTCATGTGGTAGGTCTACATAAACTTAATGTGCCCTTTGCTGGATAAGTTTTCATATAGTAGGTCTACATAAATTTAATCTACCCTTAGCTGGATTAGTTGTCATGTGGAAGATCTATAGAAATTTAATCTACCTTTAGCTGGATTAGTTTTCATGTGGTATGTATACATAAACTTAATGTGCCCTTTGCTGGATAAGTTTTCATATAGTAGGTCTACATAAATTTAATCTACCCTTAGCTGGATTAGTTGTCATGTGGAAGATCTATAGAAATTTAATCTACCTTTAGCTGGATTAGTTTTCATGTGGTATGTATACATAAATTTAATCTCCCCTTAGCTGGATTAGTTGTCATGTGGAAGATCTATAGAAATTTAATCTACCCTTAGCTGGATTAGTTTTCATGTGGTATGTCTACAAAATTTAATCTACCCTTTGCTGGATTAGCTTTCATGTTTTAGGCCTACATAAATTTAATCTACCCTTAGCTAGATTAGTTATCATTCGGTAGGTCTACATAAATTTAATCTACCATTAGCTGGATTAGTTTTCATGTGGTATGTCTACATAAATTTAATGCACTCTTAGCTGGATTAGTTTTCATGTAGTAGGTTTACAGAAATTTAATCTACCCTTAGCTGGATTAGTTGTCATGTGGTAGGTCTACAGAAATTTAATCTACCATTAGCTGGATTAGTTTTCATGTGGTATGTCTACAAAATTTAATCTACCCTTTGCTGGATTAGCTGACATGTTTTAGATCTACATAAATTTAATCTACCCTTAGCTGGATTAGTTATCATGTGGTAGGTCTACAGAAATTTTGCCTACCCTTAGCTGGATTAATTGTCATGTGGTAGGTGATGTGGTTAACATTAAATGCTGCAAATTGAATGATCCTAGGTTCTAGCCCGCTATATGACACTAAGCATGGGACTGTCAGCGGTGGACATGTTATAAGCTAATAGGCAGTCCTGCTATTTGGTTAAAACTGGTGCTAGTGACTGGCTTCCCTGGATTATGAACCAGACTGTTTGTCCTATGTGTTGCATCAGATACCTTTCAGGTTAAAAATACCAAATACAATTTAACTAGTCTGCCTTAACTTAACGTAGATCTAACTAGATTAGTTGTCGTGTAGTGGAGCTAACGGTTAGTGTGCTGTGCTGCACAACGAAAAGTCCAATGTTCAAGCCCATCATAGGCTACTAAACATGCGATTTCAGATGTAGAAGTGCAGACGGCGGGTGTTAGTGACTGGTTTCCCTCCTTTATTACTCTGGCTGTTTATCCTAATGTTGCATCAGATATATTTCGGGTTAAGATTACCAAATAAAATTTAACTAGTCTGCCTTAACCTGATGGAGATAGATTGGCTAGTATTTCCTCCATTTTTCGTAAAACATTGTTGTTCTTGTTTTATAAGAACGGCTGGTGACATGTGGAATAAAATATGCACCTGATCTTAGCAAGTGTTAATGTAATTCTTGAGCTCTCTCTATGATATCCTATATCTGGTCAATAACCTACCAACCTTTTTCAAATACACGACACATGTGATACAGCCTTACATAATTTAAAAATGACAGCCACACTCACTTCATTACGTCTTAAGAATGGACACAAAGTCTTGATGACGGCATGTTAGCTGTCTTGACCACAGATCTGTTCTTGTACCTGCCCCTACTAAGACTTGCAGTTAGTTTTAAAACTGAATGACCAGTTTTAACAACAACTAACTGGAGTGGCCCAGGGAACTAAGATGGATCCTTCCTTTTTTAACCAGTTCGTTGTCTACTGTAAGTTTAATGGTTTTCTTTCTACTTGACAATCGTGTTAAATATATATATTGATGATATTTTAAGTCTAGTAACCTGCAACAAAGAAGCCATCTAACAGTTTATTTCTTTTGTTCAGTCTTGTCATTCTAGCTCTCAAATATATTTATAATATTTCTGACCAATGTATTTCATCTTTCTACATCAATGTTAAACCTTTCTAGCAAAAACATTTGAAACCAAAGTACTTGAGTCTTAAATGATCATGTCTTTCACTGTTAGAGACGAAACTTTGCACAGGAATAAATTTATTATCCCACAAATATCTGTTTCCAGACAACTTATTGTTCGTGGGTTAAGTGAGTACTTCTTAAAAAACAGATGTGAAACCACGGTACACTACAAACTTACCAATAGTGCACGTTACTCAAGTACAGATCCTTGTATCCCATAGCAACTAAAAATTTCAACGAAAGTTTGTTTGTTTGTTTGTTTTTGAA
>NW_013668760.1:60056-63580 GCF_000517525.1 Limulus polyphemus
AAGGCAGCTAGTCATCACCACCCACCGCCAACTCTTGGGCTACTCTTTTACCAATGAATAGTGGGATTGACCGTCACATTATAACGCCCCCACGGCTGAAAGGGCGAGCATGTTTGGTGTGACGGGGATTCGAACCCGCGACCCGCAGACTGCGAGTCGAGCGCCCTAACCACCTGGCAATGCCGGGCCCGTCAACGAAAGAGCCAGTTCATAGTCGTATGTGCTCCGTTGACCACGAGATAAAAAAACTCAAGGCTGGCAAAATGACACGATTATTTGAACAACGAAGTTGTCCTGTTAATGTTATTAAAAAAGATAAGAAGTAAGCCCTATAAAAGCCCTATCAAAAGTAAGCCCTATAAAATATTCCTCTAAACCCAAAATATACAGAATATCCTTGGCCAACCTTTCAACAAGAATATTACCAAAATCAAAAAGGTAAAATTCTCTCCGTTCAAATGGGTGACCACTCTTTACTTTCAGCATTTTTATTACCCCACTCCCCATGTTTCATAGGAGTTTAAGACTCAAAATTGCAGACAGCTGACACACGACTGAAGCCTGGAACAAAATCGTGTCAACGCGGGATACATCTCACGTGCGAATCATCATCTATTGTATCATCTACACTAAATATAGGTCTTTATATATTGGAGAGACATCAAGATTATTAGGCAGTAGTTTTAGCGAACACTTAATGGTAACAAAGACCACCCTGTCCCAAGAGTCTTCAACCACTACGGTACTGGCTTAGATTCATGGCATACAAGACAGAGCTGTAATTTAAATATTAAATTACCTCACGATCTGAATAAAAAATTTAAATCAGGGTTACTGTGATATACTTTACTTCGCAAGAGTTGTATATATATGTTATATGTTTTGTTGTTTCCAACGGTTTATACTCCTACTTGGTTGTATACGATTACATATATATATATATATATGTTTTTGTATATATATATATATATATATGATATGCATATATATGTATAATGTGTATGTTATATTCATATTTATATGTATATATATATATATATGTATGTGTGTATGCATTATTTGTGTAAATCTTCCTGTATCTATATTATATTGTTTAACTTTACTATATTGTTTACGTTGTGTCACATGGTTTTAAGTTATTATTGCTTTCTAGTGCTATGTATATATCGTTTATCGTGAGTTATATGTTTACATGTGAGCAATTCCTTTTAAATCATACAACAGTCATTCATTCTTATAACAAATCTGACCAGAAGCAGTTGTTCGAAACGCCCTTTTTCTGTTTTTGTTTGTTTTAGGGCAAAGCCACTTTGGGCTATCTGCTGTGTCCACCGCGGGGAATCTAACCCCAGATTTTAGCGTTGTAAGTCTGTAAACTTACTGCTAATCCCCCTGGAGAGGGGTTGACCGCCATTTTTTAATAAAAGCACTTTTTATTTCCCGAATTTGTGTTTAAAAAATACCCTAGATTTCCTAGACCTATGGACTCCTATTTTGGAACCACAATTTTCGTCTTTTTTTTTTAACGCATCGTTACCATCGTCAGGAGATGATAGTCTTCCTGCAGTCCTTTACAACAACCTTTTTCAACTTCGATCTGGAAATATTTACATCAATACTTGCCAAGACCAGTTCTCATATTTTCTTTCTTATCAAGAGATTCCAGCCCGTTTTCAATTTCACTTGAAGTCACCGCGTATTCATGATAAAACTTATAGCATACAAACTTGTACTTACGAACAACTAACTGATGAAGTGTCCCTTGTCTTTAATTAAATTAGCATTCAACTGTAAGCAACACGACGTCATGGCTGATTAAGGTGTAACATTCATTGTTGTACGCTTGTCTTGAAAATGCATATTTTATTCATCAATAAGATTCATCAATGATCAACTGAAAATAATTTAGAATAATGAATTAGTAGCATTAATGGCACATATTGTTTTAGTACACACTGTATTTAATTATATAAATACAGGTTTAATGTGGCGGGTAAAAGAAACGCACAATAAAATAAATTGGCTACGTTCATTGGTTGTGGCGTAAGTCATGTACAGATATTTAAACATAGTAATATTGAATTACATAAATACAGGTTTAATATGGCGAGTAAAAGAAACGCACATTAAACTAGATTGGCTACGTTCATTGGTTGTGACGTAAGTCATGTACAGGTATTTAAACAGACAAATATATAGATAACATTCAATTACCTAAATTGGGGATAAAAGTTCAATAGCGTTCTGTTGGTTGTTTAATTTCGGCTTCTTTTAAAGAATTAGAAGAGCCTTACTCACTCGTAGAAAGTCTAGTTTTGACTTTAGCGATTACTTTGAGCATATTGGAAGATGGTACTACATCACATTAGCTTAATGCATGCCAAACCATTCTTGAACTGTCCTTGAACCTAGGATTAGAGTCTTCTGGCTCCCATTACATGCTCCTTCTTTCAGCTGTGGGGGGTATTACAATATGACGGTCAAACCCATTTTTTGTTATTAAAGAGTATCCCAAGAGTAGGCGGTTGGCGGTGTTGACTACGTTCTCTCTATTTTATCTTTTCAAAATTAGGGACGGCTAGTAAAGATAGCCTTCGTGTAGCTTTACGTCAAATGCGAATAAGAAAGAAACAAACGGTGTTTTAAGAATCGACCCACCGACATAAGCGATGACATTTGATTTAAACTTACACGACCTAATGTGTAACTTAGATATAATTAGATTCGTTATCACACTAGAAGTACACAAGAACTGAATCGAAATATATGTAATAGATAGTTTGTCACACGCAGGAAAATTACTAGGATTTACCCAAGTTTATATGCATACAAACAGTAGAAGTTATAATAAAAGAATAGAGTAACGGCGACAGTTGTAATCATCTTTAATAGTTGAACGTTTCGGAATTACATACATATTCTTTCATCAGCGAATGAGAATAAACAATAGGAAAAATTCCTCTTTTTAGATAAATATTTTAATTTCATTATATTTTAATATTAGTTTACTATATTGGAGGTTGCTCCAGTTCTTTATTCTCATAAATTCGCTGATGATGGAATATATATATAATTCCCAAACGTTTAATTATTAATTCTTGCCGTGGCTCTACTCTTTATTATTGAACAATAGTATTAACTCTGAATTACTATTGAAATATGTAATAATTGTTTCGCATGGACAGAGTTGGTGTTTTATTTTTCAAGCTTAGAGGTAAGCATTAAGATGCTGAATAAAAGCAGCCCTTGGAAAGGAGAAAGAATTATTACAGAGTTGGTGTTTTTTCCAAGCTTAGAGGTAAGCATTAAGATGCTGAATAAAAGCAGCCCTTGGAAAGGAGAAATAATTATTACAGAGTTGGTGTTTTTTCCAAGCTTAGAGGTAAGCATTAAGATGCTGAATAAAAGTAGCCCTTGGAAACGAGAAATAATTATTAAAGAATTGGTGTTTTTTCCAAGCTTAGAGGTAAGCATTAAGATGCTGAATAAAAGTAGCCCTTGGAAACGAGAAATAATTACTTTCT
>NW_013668760.1:64285-104437 GCF_000517525.1 Limulus polyphemus
ATAAAAGTAGCCCTTGGAAACGAGAAATAATTATTAAAGAATTGGTGTTTTTTCCAAGCTTAGAGGTAAGCATTAAGATGCTGAATAAAAGTAGCCCTTGGAAACGAGAAATAATTACTTTCTAGAATAGAAAATATCGACGAATTTAGTTTAATTAGATACCATCTTCAAAATTTTAAACCTCTATCCATAGATGTATACGCTTAATCAATCAAACAAAGTCGTCATTTGTCGTTATTGTAATTGGCTGTAAAGCCTCAAAGTGGTATAAAGATGTCTTTAATATTCTGACCAATGTTGACCTTTGTCCACAAATAAGTCCTGTTGTATCATCCACAATAATGTACGACTAGTATGAACCTATGTTTGTAAAGTTATACTTAATTCAAATTGTCTTGATACTTAGGCTTGCGTAATGATGACTTTTTGACCAGTAACGAATTGTGTTGTAAAACTACACGCTGAACATTACTGTGATTAATTAGATCTGAATAATGTTAATATTTGACCAGTATTTTGGATTTGTAGTATATAACAGCCAGAGGTGTCTATGTTCACGGTCGTTTCCGATACAATTAATTTAATAATCATGAAATTTTCGCCGCCACCCCCCCCCCCCACAGTGGCACAGCGGTGTGTCTACGGACTTACAATGCTAGAGATCGGGTTTCGATACCCGTGGTGGGCAGAGAACAAATAGCCCATTGTGTAGCTTTGTGCTTAACTTCAAACAAACTTACTTCAGAGAATCGTTATTATTTTTCTTTTCTCCCCACAGGTTCTCCAAGAACTGTATAACATAGCGGAGTGACATCATAGCAAAGAGGCTTGGAGATATAAACAATAATATTATCATCAATATTACAAGCTAGACTTTAACGTGTTCATCTTTAATGTCCTGAAAGGAAATGACTACCTAAAGTCGCCTGCTGCATGACAGAAAATAAATCCATTACCTTCTGAAGTGAACTGCAACAATGAATCATTAGAACCTATGTAAATAATTAATGATGCTATATAGAGAGATTATCAGTGCATCGTCCAAACAGTGCGTTCAACACCACGCCATTGCAAGTGTGAAGGGTACGTAAGCCGGAAAAATGTAGTGACTGTAAAGAGGTCCAAAAAATTTCATTTCGTTAGACGCGTCAGCTGGTGAACTTTCGTGTAACATTCTATCAAACACAAACCTTTAAATTGGAATTTCCTTTGCTTCGTTTTGTGCGACACTCAGCAGTACTGAGAATGGAATACGTATCAAAGCATATTCAATACCAGAGCAATAACGTTGTGCACATTCCAGCAATAACGTTGTGCACGTTGTAGCAACAACATTGCACACATTCCGGTGTAACTGTGACCTTACTGCACAGCTCTTTGTCTTGTGGTCATTAAGGTGGCCATTATCAACAGTTTTCTTAATTACACTCGACTTAGATAAACGCTAAGAAAATTTGGAAATGAATTGATAATGGTATTTATGTTTTATTTTTATTTCGTACCTGAGGAGTAAAATCATTTCCTTTTCTTTTTGTCGGTTTATGTTTGTTTTATAAAGTTTTATCAGTCGTTTTATTTCCGTTTTCAGCATAAGGAAGATTTTAATCATTTACAATATACACTCTGCAAACTGATTGTTATTCACATTATATAACAGGTATTGATTAAACCGATAAAGGTATTCACACTTTACAACATACACTCTGCAAACTGATAAAGTTATTCACGCTTTACAGTATACATTCTGCAAACCGATAAAGGTATTCACACATTACAATATACACTCTGCAAATTAATGGTTATTCACATTGTACAACAGGTACTGATTAAACCGATAAAGGTATTCACACTTTACAACATACACTCTGCAAACTGATAAAGTTATTCACACTTTACAATATACACCGATGAATGTATTCACACTTTACAATATACACTCTGCAAACGATAAAGGTATTCACACTTTACAATATACACTCTGCCAACTGATAAAGGTATTCACACTCTACAACACTCTCACTGCAAACTGGTAAAATTATTCATACTTTACAACATGCATTCTGTAAATAGATAAAGTTATTCACACATTACAATATAAACTCTGCAAACTGATAAAGGTATTCACACTCTACAACGCTCACTCTGCAAACTAATACAGATATTCACACCATACAAAACTAACTTTGCAAATTGATAAAGGTATTCACACTCTATAATACTCACTCTGCAAACTGATAAAGTTATTTATACTTTACAACATGCGTTCTGTAAACTGATGAAATTATTTACAGTTTATAACGCGCGTTCTGCAAACTATAAGGTTATTCACACTTTACAGTATGCACTCTGCAAACTGGTAAAGTTGTCACAAACTATTACTTGTACTCTTCAAATTGGTAAAATTTAGCCTGTAAAAAAAGTGATAGTAATGAAAGAGAAAAGTGTATGTTTGTATGACGTGAATGCGATATGATTGCTTGCCTAATAATTGCTTGAAGAAGAAGTGATTTATTCTTGGTTAGAGAAGTTAGAGGAAAATTCAGGTCAGAAGGGCATGGGCGTGAAACTGACCAGAACTTGTTATTCTGTACAGTCATTTAATCAAGTTGTCAAATATCTCTCGTTTCTGTTTCTTCTTATAGAGAATGAAGAGCACCGAATATAATTACTCGTGTGTAAAGTTTATAATACACGTTGAAGTATTAGTAGATATTTAAAACAATACCATACGGTCAATAATATAAAGAACGTTTTAGGATAACGAAATGAACTCATTTTCATGACAGAGTGATTTCAATGTGCTATAGGCTTACAGATAAAGCTTCGTAGTCTAATGGTAAATTTGAATTTGTTAAAGATGTGTCAGATCGGCATGTTAAATACTGAAATATTTGTACTTGTCTAAAACATGCTCGTATTTTATTAGAATACTTCAGCAGTAAGTTCGGGGGCTTATGACGTTAAAAATCAGGTTTCGATGGCCGTGGTGGGCACAGTACATGTAACCCATTGGGTAGCTTTGCACTTAACAAGAATAGAAACAAGTATTTGAAAAGGGAAATAAAAATGTAAATGCTCATAATGAATGTTACATTTTTAATCATTGTTTAATAAGTACATGTGTAGCATAATGAATGTATTACATAACATCTTTGTAACAAGCCAATGAGTTCTTATGATGATGTGTTTCAAATGGATTCATTTCTTAGACCAGTTAAAGGTTTATTAGATCAATATAGATCTCTTGTTTCTGTTAGCTTTTTGTACAATTTTGAAGATTTATTAGATAAGCCATACGTTCAGTCACGTTTGTTAGGCCTATATATCTTTCTTGGTTTTTGAACAAAGTCACTTGATGCCCTAATACTGAAACACTGGTAGTTTGCAGTGTTTTAATACAGCTGTTGTATAACTACTGAGTTTTGGTATTGAACAAACAGTCCCACGAGCAATGAATTCTAGTGATAATAAATGGATTTGACAGCTATTTAAAATCTGTGATGGGTGAACTCAAAAAACAGTGTAATAGCATATGCTATGGAATGTATATTTCGCCATACTGATTAAGTCTCACGACCACTTTATCTTCGCCACGTTAGGCATTTTGCACCTTAACAATATTCTCACAGAATCTTGATGTAAAATATTCACAGAAGCAGAAAAATGAGACAGAAAACATGTTTCGTCAGCACTCATCAACGTCTATTTCTATTATCACAAAATAAATTCCGGGGTACTTTGGAAGTTCATTGACAGGTAAGTAATTCTGAACTGGAGAGGTATAATAGAATACTGATTAGTGGACTGGAATGAGATTTGGGGCTTACTTTGTCACAACAATGATACCTCCATATATTGTTATGACTTGTTAAAAAGATGATTTTCTCTGCATAACACATCTATTTTTTCATACAGATTTATGATTCTAACAAACTTTTTTTTAGTAGAAAGGGGGAGTGATATTACAAGTTCTCTACAAGTTACCATCGATATTACACGTTCTCTACAAGTTAGAATCGATATTACAAGTTCTCTACAAGTTACCATCGATATTACACGTTCTCTACAAGTTAGAATCGATATTACAAGTTCTCTACAAGTTACCATCGATATTACAAGTTCTCTACAAGTTACCATCGATATTACAAGTTTTCTACAATTTACTATCGATATCACACGTTCTCTACAAGTTACCATCGATATTACAAGTTTTCTACAATTTACTATCGATATCACACGTTCTCTACAAGTTACCATCGATATTACACGTTCTCTACAAGTTACCATCGATATTACAAGTTACCATCGATATTACAAGTTTTCTACAATTTACTATCGATATCACACGTTCTCTACAAGTTACCATCGATATTACACGTTCTCTACAAGTAGTAAGAAGGCCAGAAGTTTATTTACACAGAAAAACATAATTTTTGCGTTTCTTTTTCGTTTTACGAGAAAGTCATCAAAGTGTAACAAAGTTACATAAGTCAGTATGTTTTATATGTACATATATGATATACATTTATATACTCTTAAATGTTTCTGTCCGTATCAGCTTTGTTAACCCGTATGTATGCTGATATTTAATGTCCATTCCATTTGACTATCCAAACAGACGAGGTATTGTTTTTTCCTTAACGTTTCCTTGGAAAAATGAAAGCAACAAAAACGGTGGAAAGCAGCAGTAACAGATGGAAAGGTTTCATTTTTTTACCATCTAACACGAACTTTCGGAAACTAGAAGCGAATATTCTTGTAAACAAAGATTTAAAAAGAGCTGACGGTGAGATGATCTGACACGTGCATTTTCCACCATTTAGTTCGTTTGCTAAGAGATCTGGGAGATTTTTTTGTAAGCGAATACAAATTTCGTTACATACATGTATTTAAAATATTAACTTTCTATTTGATGCAAAGATGGTTTTCTATAGCTTGCACTATTCTATATACTTGACATTGGAGAAGAGTTTATTTCCAGCTGTAGGCATTGATAATTAAAACCTCTTATCTCCGGACCTGTTCATGGGATAATCATAAGCTCTAAGTGGTTTGTATGCCTTGTAAAAGAGATCTGATAAGCTTTGTAATTGAGACACAACAGGCTTGCCCACGTATGCATCCTTTGACTCTAGCTGCATAACAAGCAAGTGAAATATTATACTGGAATATATGATGACAGCATCAGTATAAAGCTTTAGAAAATTTAATACAATCCTGACATAAGTTATCAAGACAAAGTTGTAACTGATAATCAATTAGGAAGAAAGTATATGTTACGTAATTTTGCATATCTTCGAGGATTTAGAAAGAAAACATGTTTCAAATGGATTAGTTACGTTCCTTGAAGCCAAAGAAAAAGGGAAGCCATTTACATTATATGCTTAAAATACGTTCGTTACGTTTAATAGTAGCAAAATAACCATTGGCAGGCTTCTGTTTAACCTGTAACAGTGCTAAGAAAATGAAATAAAAACTAGTGAGCTATGGCGAAAATAAGTAATTTTTTTAGCTCTGCACCTGTATCATGAAACTAGAGTGGTGGGGGAATAAACTAGATTTTCATATGTTATAAAGTACTGCATAATCTGATTAGATGTTCATATTTATATAATCTTTGTTGAAGTATAATTATAGTTACGTTTGTAATCCGAGACTTATAAAACTCTAACTACATAGTTTTTAAAACTACATAAAAACTCCTACTCACTGTTATTGTTATACACCTTTATTATATAATTGTTTATTAAATATGGATTTATACTCAGTAAAGAAGAATACTAACTCACTCACTCATACTGAGTAAAGAAGAATACTAACTCACTCATTCATACTGAGTAAAGAAGAATACTAACTCACTGAGTTTTTATACCTTAAGCTTAACTTTCTTACTTTACTCATATTATTAAAATCACAATGTCCTCCATATTTAATAAACAATTATATAATAAAGGTGTATAACAATAACAGTGAGTAGGAGTTTTTATGTAGTTTTAAAAACTATGTAGTTAGAGAAGAGTTTTATAAGTCCTCCATATTTAATAAACAATTATATAATAAAGGTGTATAACAATAACAGTGAGTAGGAGTTTTTATGTAGTTTTAAAAACTATGTAGTTAGAGAAGAGTTTTATAAGTCCTGAGTTAGTATTATTCTCTACTGAGTATGAATGAGTAAGTTAGTATCTTCTCTACTGAATATGAATGAGTAAGTTAGTATTCTTCTTTACTGAGTATGAATGAGTGAGTTAGTATTCTTCTCTACTGAGTATGAATGAGTGAGTTAGTATTCTTCTTTACTGAGTATGAATGAGTAAGTTAGTATTCTTCTCTACTGAGTATGAATGAGTGAGTTAGTATTCTTCTTTACTGAGTATGAATGAGTAAGTTAGTATTCTTCTTTATTGAGTATGAATGAGTAAGTTAGTATTCCTCTTTACTAAGTATGGGTAAGTAAGTATTCTTTTACACTGAGTATGAATGAGTGAGTTAGTATTATTCTCTTCTGAGTGATTTGTAATTACTAATTGAATGTTCTAGTAGCGGATATCCAATTTTGTTGTATATATTGTGTTAGTTGATAACATAGCTTTATTTTATATTTGAATCAGCGAGTATTTGGAGTTTTTGTATTGGATGTTACTGTTAGCGGCAAGCTTTTGTTTCGTTGAATGTTGTTGCTCATATTCATATTTTCCACCTGAACTACTCCTTATGTGACACCTGGTATAGGCCAGGTCAGACATAGTCGTCGTTAATATAGAACTACAGACCATAAACGGTCAACAACATCTTCCCCATATTTTACGGCTCCTTTTAAACCGAATAGCAGGATTAACTGTCACACTTATAACACTGCATCAGCTGAAATTCTAAAGAGTGCTCCTTGTTAACGAGTATTTCGGTTTCCTGTCATTTTTTAGTGTGTATTTATCTTTTTTTAATCTTAATTTCATTGGCTACATGACGTTTCAAAATGTTTTGCTCTCCAGTGCCGCGATAGAATTTCCGTGTTCTTACACTATTTCGGAGTTTTTGAATATTACTGTTAATCGTAAAATTACCAGTAGGCTCCATAGATACTTAAACACAATTTTTAAATTTTCTGTCATATTTGTACACAGAAATGTTTGTAGATCCAAGGCTATAATGGTCACAGAGTACCTAAAAACATAAGAGCCCAAACACACTCAGCAGGATGTAAAAGTAACACCAATATTGTAATAAATCCTTCTAATTACTTTTGGAATCCTCCGCATATTTTGCAAATAGGTTGTGTCAGGCTGCTTACCGAAAGTTCTAGATAAGCCGTCTTTCATTATAATGTATACTCGCACTTTTAAAACCATCAGAAAATACATATTACATTGGGACTGGAACCGTTTAAAAATAACAAAAACTGACGAAAGCTAAACCGCCAAACTGAAAACCCAAATGTTCAAAAGAAAGAACTTTTGGCGAAATGCCTAATAATTTTTTTTTAGCTCTATCTATATTTGGCCAAATCGGCCACCTCTCCCAGTGAACAGTTATTAGTCATCACGACGACATTTTTATGATCAACACGTTAAAGAAAGGCGCCTTCTATACTAAATCACTTGAACAGAAACATAAATGTCAGTTTCGGGTTTCTTTTTAAGATGTCTACGCGTAATTTGCACTGGTACTTTAACTACATGTTTCACTTTTATTAACTCTAAGGGAAAAAAAAATTCTGTGCTGAGGTTTTTCAATCTTTTATTGGGGGGGTTGTTTACTCTTTTTTGTTTTTTAAGCGTATTTCTTACAGGTCATAACTGTCTACTGTTACCTTTAATGTTGACTGTTATAGTGCACGAGAAAATTAAACTGTTTTCCTGGTTCTGACCATGTATAACTACAGACGCCACGCGTTTTGTAGAATATTAACTAATAATATAATGTGATTTAATTTGGCAAGGTCGATATTTCATCAGCCAGTCTGTGAGTAAAAGAGACAATGTTTGGTGGTTTGGTTCTCAAACAAAGCTTTCCGGAATTCTTTTTTTTTCCCTCTAAATTCTAAATATAGATTTGAGCTTCTTGCGACATCTGGATACTGAACCCACCACCAGCGTGGCCGAATTTACATTATGAGGCAGTAAAACCCATAACCTCGTCCAAAGTACCACACAAAACACGGTAGCACTGTACTTATTGCGCAGTATATAATATTGTTTCTCAGCTCCATATAGCCGTTTTCTTCTCGGTTTTGCGAGTTCTGTCGATAGAGATGGGTGAGAAAGGATCAACGAAACTTAATTGTCGCTGTAAGGTGAATAAATACGATAACTGACTGAACATAAACACATAAATTATTTTGTGCAAGAGAAATACAGTTCGTCCATCTGTGAACCTCGGCACCTTCGTGGCTAAGCACTATTGAGAGGTGAGTTCTTTGGTTGTAAAGTGTTTTTATTTTTAGGTTACTCTTTATTGCAATACATTTATTTTAGTTCTAACTTGAATATCGGAAATCGTGACTCATCCAATCCCCTGACTTCTGTTTAATCTACCTACAGTCTGAGTGTTAAACATGTTTGTTTGTTTTTTCTTCTTTTTTTTTAAAGCAAATATTTGTACACGTTAATATGTTAATGAAATTAAATACTTTGACTTTAAAATGTTTCTCAAGTGAAGGAAAAGAGGTTAAGCAAACTAGATTAATTAGCATCTTTATAAGAATAATTGCCTCCCACTGGTACACTGGTATGACTGCGGACAAATACCGCTACAAACCGGGTTTCAATACCCGTGGTGGGCAGAGCAAAGATAGCCCTTTGTGTAGATTTGTGCTTAATAACAAAAAACAAAACAAAAAGAATAATTTCAATGGAAGTGAATGAAATAATAGGTCCAAGGAAGGGTCTCAAAACATACAGAAAAGTATTTACAAATAGAAACACACGCGAGTCCAGGAACTGAAACTAAACTAACTAAGTAAAGAAGGCGAAAAAAATAATAAAACAACAATGGGGAACGATACGAAAGTTCTTAAAACGAACGTTAACTAAATTAAAATCACTCACAAAAGCTTGGGGGATTTTGCTTTGAATTGCAGTAGTTACGAGCAAAAACAAAAAAACAACTCCTACAGAAGAACAAAGGATCTGTGCAAAAAAAGAAACGTCTTAATTCCAGAAACATTACGCGCATTCTCTCTGAAAATAAGCCCAAAGCTCGTCAAAATTACATCCCTCAACCTTTAGCGCATTCTCTTGTTGACCCTAATTTCGTGCAGAACTCCATCAATGGTTGTAAAGGATTCCCACAGAGGTTTGATAGCAAAAATAAAAGAACATCCAAAATACGCTAGATATTTTTTTATCTTTTGTTTATATACAAGTACTGTCAGCTTTATCTAGAGACACCAAACTTAATGTAATTAAATTAATTGTATAAAGTAACATTATTACTGTAAAATGTTTTAGGTTCATTTGCTTCTATAGTCCACATTACACTGTTTAAATTATCCATGTTAAACACAGAAGTAGCTTTTGAAACATTAGTAGAAATGGTGGTGTGTGGCAGAATATTGTGATTTAAACAAACCAATTATAAGAACAAAATTGTATGTTATGTACTCTTTTGCATTTGCAATCTCGTAAATTCCATTCATTGCACTTAGTTAATGAAATTTAACTAAGCCTAATACGAATGTTTTGGTCCTATTGGCTCTCACTAAATCGTAAACCAATTGTTGCTAACAGAAACAGTATCGGTAAGTTACTGCGATAAACTGAATCTCATGAAATTCAACTAAGCCTAGAATGATTTGTGGCACTGTTGACTGTCTCTAAATCGTAAACTAATTATGTTTAACAACAACAGGTAACGATAAGTAACTGCGGTATATTGAATGCTATGAAGCCTAACATGAATGTTCTGGTCCCTTTGATTGTCTCTAAATAGTATTTTTTTGTTGTTGTTATTTTACAACACAGCCGCATTGAGCTGTATCCATCTCGGGGAATCGAACACTGGATTTTTGCGTTGTAATTCCTTAAACTTACCACTCACCTACCGGGGGACCTCTAAAACTTAAATCAAATAGGTTTGATTGACAACAATAGACAACGATAAGTTACTGCGGTATATTGAGTGAACTTTGAGTAAGCCTAACACGAATATTCTGGTCCTATTGGCTGTTTCTAAACCGTCATCCATCTAAAGTTAACAACAACAGGCAGCAGTTTTGTCGATGATGGAAATTTGCTAAACCTTACTATTTCTAATTACTATCTGTCCTATTTAAATATTAGACCGGAGTGATCTAGAAGTTAATGCTTTGAACTCGTAGTTAAAAGGCTGTGGGTTCAAAGCTCGCACGAGACATGTTGTTGTTTCCTTACGTAAGGCACCTTTGGGTTCAAAACTCGCCAGAGACATGTTGTTGTGTCCTTACGTAAGGTACTTTTCTTATTGATTCAATCTACTTTCCAGAGGGAATGTGTGACCATACTCATCCACTTATATTATAAGAAACTGGATTAAGCCTTTTTGTGCCTTTCGAAGAAGCGAAAGGATTAACCTTTTGTCCAAATATGTGTAAATGTATATCCTACAGTATCTAGATAACTTTAAGTAAAAGTAGCAAAAGACAAACTTACTTCTTTAATTTTTGCTTTATTTTCTGTATTAAATATGTTACTATTATTACAAATTATTCAAAAATTGAAAATAATTTCTTGTTATAAGTGAATTATGTTGAACAAATAGAAAACGTAGTTTCATCATCGAAGTAAAAAAGAATTGATCCAAAAGATTATATTTTCGGCGCACCAATCCCTGGAATGGTCTGGTGGTTAGAGCACTCGACATGTAATATGCGGCTAACGGGTTCGAAGTCTCGTTGCCAAATATGCTCGCTCTTTTAGTTGTAGGAGCGTTATAAATGTAACGGTCAATCTCACTTTCATTGGTAAACGGGCAGCCCAAGAGTTGGCGGTGGGTGTTGTTGAGTACTTCCACTCTAGTCTATAACTAGCGCAGGTAGCCCTCCAGTAGATTTGTCAGAAATTCAACAAACGAATAGTTGAATGGAAGACAGTTTGACTCTGTTGTTTTAGATGAATTTTTTCTCTATTGTAGCAGAATTAGATTTTGGAACGCCATCTTGGGATTTTCTCCGAATTTACAGATTTGATCAAACTTGTGAAATTTTCTTTATCGACGCCTCTTACTAGAAATAGTTCCACCTCGATAACATCTTTATTTTTTTCAACTTACGCAATACGGTTGTTATTTGTACAGCTCAAAGTTATAAGATTTATTGCAAAAAATGTCAATGTAACTGGATGTTGGTTTTTAACGTCGAAGTAGACATTATTTTATGAGCTATAACACAATTTCAAGTGAAACAAAAATCAGTTTCCCAGTGGAAGTTATTACAAAGATTAATTAATACTAGGAACTGTCTTGTTAATACATATTAATTGTTTGCGTGATTTAATAAAACACCTGAGGACACTTTTCTTGATTGATAACTTTGTTTTCAGATTTGAATGCTAGAAATGTAATATTAGGCCTAACCCAACCACAAGTACGTGTAAATAAAATATTTGTTTCCTTTTATTAACATTGATTTTTTGCAACTTTAATAAAACGAAACCCAATCTAAATAACGTAGAGGAACTTTTCAATTCCTGCAAGGAAATGGAAACTTATATTGCTATCAAAAAGTAAAGTTATATCCTGTTTGGCGTAAGATATTGATTAAAAGAAATTACAGATATGTTTTTATGTCCTAATAGAAACAGTACGGCGTTTCCATAAGCACATTTTTTTGTGTACGCATTTCTCACTCTTCTGAGATAAACTCGAAATAAACTAATTTAGAAAACAATATCACAGTAATTTTTTTCTTTATGAAAACAAAACTAGAATACGAAATGTAATTAAATACTTTACAGAAAGGAAGTTTTTTTTCTGATTCTTTACATTTACAACACAAAGTTAAGTTAATAATAACAAAGAGAGTTTTGGCATACCTGTGTCGTATCTCAGTGTTAGCAAGTAAGCAAGGCTTTTTATATCTTGCTAAGTTATAATATTTTTATTTATTTCTTGCTAAGCACAAAACTATGCAACAGGCTATTTCAGTTATGCCTACCACGGGTACACACAACCGATTTTTAGAGCTATGAACCCTCACACTTAAAACTGAGTCACAGTTGGGGGGGAACAAATTGTAATGAATTAAAACAATATTCAAAATATGTATTTGTAGAAACGTGAAAGTAAAATAGAATATCTTGCTTTCAATATCTTGTAAACAAAAATAAAGTGTAAATACAGGGTTTGAGTCTGTTACAATAAAATGAATTTAGAGCTTTAACGCTTTGTTACAGTCCATGTCTTCACGTTCAGTCATGCTCTGACTAACGAATGTGCATCATAACAATAGCCTTGCAAAATGTTCCATTCATAGGATGTCATGTTAAAAGTATACCATTCCTTCTTGCAAACTTTTCATAATCCATCTAGTTTATGAGGACGATTGTTCTTCACTATCCAATTAAACAGTCCGATCACATAAAAATCCATAGGAACAGCGTCCAGTGATATATATGATATATATATAATTGCTGGAATAATATTCTATTAATGTTAAAGTATCTTTACATGTATAGCTCGTCGCTTTAAGTAAATATCTGTATTTTCATGATGATTAAGCGTTAAGAAAATGTATTTGTTTTCCGACACTAGGACAAAGCTATTTAAGGACTCTCTGTGACTGCCGTCCATAATTTTAAGCTGAAAGGCTAAAGAAAAAAGTAACTAATCAATAGCAGCCACCGCCAGCTCTTGGGATACTGTAATTGAATAATAGGATTTGATAGTCGCCCTTATAACGCACAGCAGATCGGGATTTCTTTTCGCAGCAACGGGGCGTGAACATTGGATCAACAGATACACAGTCCGTCATGCTAACCACAGATTGAAGGAGAGAGAAATACAAAAAATTAATTGTATAATTAGACCATGAAATGAAATCTAAGAACTCATATCGTGAGATAACATATTAATTACGTTGGCAAAATGCTCACACACCCCCCAAAAAAAGTTTTTACTACATCTCTTATACATTCGCAAATTCCTGCTATATGTTAATTATGTTTGTCATAGTCTCCCATGAACAGACCTAATTTCAAACATGTTACATGTACCAATTAAATGAACTGAATAATTTATTGAAATTTCTACGTATGTGTGTGTGTGTGTTGAAATTTAAATACTGAAAAATTAAGATTCCAAAGTGTACTGAGGTTTAATCACTTGAGATACTTTAACATGAATTAAAAGTTATTTAACAGCATTATACAAGATTAGTTTAGTTTAGTTTGTAACTTCCTTCTATCTAAAGTTATCATTTGTTCTTAATCGGTTATCTATTTCGTCATGTGATTCTCTGACCTATTCATCACTTGGTACACAGTACCTATATTGTAGTACTAAACTGTATAGTCCCAAAGCCCTGCCAAAATTCTGTCACATGTGTTATTTCATCATGAAATTAAAGAACTTATTTAAATATAATTTTAATTAAATTTTAAATAGCCTAATTTCCATTTATTTATGTACAGTATTTGGCCTCTATTTAACTTCTCTGGATTCTCATTGGCACTAAATAGTTATTTTTGTTTTGAACGAACAACTTATCTGAATAGAAAAGCATAGTTCTACCCCCCCCCCACTACTACTAAGGTTCTTTTATATCATAGTAATAGATAATACGCAACTTGCACATAGTGTACGGTCTTTCTGATCCTCGTGGAGGAATTTTAAATAATGATTTGAGTGATTCACATGCGGTTGCTAAATTGTAGGGGTTATGAATCAGATAGGGTTGGTTTAGTTTGCATTTCGCGCAAAGCTACACGAGGGCTATCTGCGCTAGCCGTCCCTAATTTAGCAGTGAAACACTAGAGGGAAGGCAACTAGTCATCACCACCCATTGCCAACTCTTGGGCTACTCTTTTACCAACAAATAGTGGGATTGATCGTCACGTTATAACGCCTCTACCTTTGAAAGGGCGAGCATGTTTGGTGGGACGGGGACTCGAACCCACGGCCCTCAGATTGCGAGTCGAGTGCCCTAACCACCCAACGCCCTGCCGTTCAATAATGGAACGGACGAAGAGAATATATGAATGAAAAACGAACGAACTAGGCTTATTGCGAGACGAAAAATGGTTAAGCCTAATCCTTATTTTTTCCTTTTTAAATATCATAGTTTCAAGTTGTAGCATCAATTCTTTTTTTCTTTCATTGCAGCTCATGTTTCCAAGTTTTTGAAGGGCACGTTATCGGACTGGTAATAGTTTCATTAGACTGTTTGGGTTTAGCGCAAAGCTACACAATAGGCTAACTGCCTTCTGTCCACCACGAGGAATCGAACACCGTATTCAATAGTAATAGAGGGTGATGTAAAAACTGTTCCATCAAGCCCTCTGGTGACAGATGCTTCAAATATAAATCATTAATATATATATCGCACAAAGCTAGGACAGGATTACTTCGAAACGTTATTACAAGATTAATGACATCCCAACCAATTAGTGTAACAGAAGCAAAATATTCAAATAGCGAAACGGCAACATGACTAATAAAAATCACGTTAAGGGGCGGGACTTAAAAGTAACATGGTGGTTCGCGATTTTTCCATCACACTGTACAGAAGAGCAGGTGCAAACCAAATAATCTACTTATCTCCTTGCACGGTGGTTTTATCACAAAATCAAATTCGATCTCTTCGCTAGTCCCATTTCATATTCCACTCAATGAATAATCGTAGCTATGATGTTATTACTAAGCAAGCACTTTATTGTCTTACGCTTCTTTTTTTTTTCTTCTTCTTCTTTTACTTTCTTTTAGAGCAGTGCCACATCGGGCTATCTGCTGTATCCACCGCGGAGAATCGAACCCCATATTTTAGCGTTGTAAGCCCGTAAACTTACCGGGTAACTACTGTCTTACGAAACGATCTTTCTCTCAAATTAATTTTTTCTTTCATAAGAAAAAAGTTGTTTTTCTTGACTTTATTAACTGGTTAAAACATGATATCGGGACTTTAACTGGTTAAAACATGATATCAGAACTTCTTTTACTCACTAGCAAAAATGTGAGAATGATTTTGATGAGAAAAGTTGTATCTGAAAAAGAATACCAACAGTGAAATTTATGGACAGAAAGCACTCGAGTTAGTCCATTGTATACGTATATATCTTTATTAATGTAGCATTTATAGTGACCTAAGAGATGAGTCACATGGGCCAATATTTGTTTTATAAGCGCAACAAACATTTATGTAGCAGTGTGATCTTGAATAAAAAAAAAGCATTATATAAACTAGGCTTACGAAGAATAATTTCTATTTTACACGCATATTACGTTTCTTACTTGACTTTTACGTGTTCAGAATTATTGCACGTTTTCTTCCCCTGCTGTTGTTAAATGTTTTGATAAAAAGATCCATAAGAGATACATTCCACCATTATTTGGAAACTGTTTCAAATGAATTATTCAATTGAAAATTTACATTTTTCATCATTAAATATGAAGAAAATGAAGTTAGGAATGCAGAAAAATCCCAGGTGTGGCCTAGTGGTTAGTAGGCTAGGATTCTGACTCATGATTCACGTCCCGTTGCCGCAAACATTCGCTCAGCTATTGGGGCCTTGAGCTTCTAACAAAGTGGCGTTTGGATTCCACTGATCAATCAGATAACAGTAACCGAAGATTTGGCGGTGGGTGCTGTTGACTACTTCCATTCCCTCTAGTCTAGCAGTTAAAATTAAGGACAATTATGCGAAAATTGTTCTTGAGAACATATTTTTTTCCGTAAATATTCTAGATCAAAGAAAGAAAGAAACGTACCAGTCTGTTTGAACTGTCTTAGTGTATATACATATAACGGTTCTACAGTGGTCAGTAAAATAAAATCCGGACCAATAGAGCTACACAAGGGCTGTCTGCGCTAGCCGTCCCTAAGTTAGCAATGTAAGACTAGAGGGAAGGCAGCTAGTCAACATCACCCACCGCCAACTCTTGGGCTACTCTTTTACCAACGAATAGTGGGATTGATCTTCACATTATAACGCCCCCACGGCTGAAAGGGCGAGCATGTTTGGTGTGACGGGGATTCGAACCCGCGACCCTCAGATTACGAGTCGAGTGCCCTAACCACCTGGCCACGCCGGGCCTGAGTATTGTAAACAACATATCTGTTATAAACCAGAAACCGAGTATATCCGAGGCAAAAAATAGCACACAGCTTCAGCGGTAATTGGAGAAGAATTTTTTGACAATGAATGATGGACAGGTGCCAAGTTTCGCCGTTTCTTGTAATGGCAGTAAAATCCAACTACGGAGAAAAGTACACGATGAATCTAACCCTGCAGTTATTTTTTTCTGTAATGCAGGCTGCTGAAGGCTTGGTAATTATATGGGGAACGTTTGTTTGTAGGTAAGCACAAACAATGGGCTACCTGTTCTGTGCTCACCACTCAGTGTTTAGCATTGTAAGTGTTCAGACTTAGAACTAAGCAACTGGGAACGTTTGGTATCATTTGTTTTATATAGTGACATCAACAGTATGTTAAACGTTGATACTGAATTTGTCCATCAACGGTACTACTTTAGATCGAGTTTTGTTATTTATAGTTCGTTGTTTCTCATTAACTACGAAGGTATCAACTAAAGTGTGATAGTCTGTGTCTGCTCATTTTGTCATTGGCCCAAATCCTCGATTATTGCAAGTGATCTGATCTGCCCGTATAATAATCCATATTAAAGAATACCACAGTGTATCCTTTCAATAAGTCGAGTTTGTGATTATAGAGGGTTGAATATGTTATACTGAAACGACACTGGAACCCTACCTTGTCCTTATAGACCATGTCTGGTCATGCTTTACCTGACGACCGTACAGCGTAGTTTCTACTGTAAAAGACTCTGTTGTAAGATTGCCAGGTCTAAAGCACACCACTCCTTCCTGCTGGCTTTACAGTTGTGTACCAAAACAATGGCGTCCCAACGCCTTTTTCAGAGGTCCATCGTACAGAAATGTATAGGCGCTGCGTCTGACGACTCGATCGGAATGTCTTCTTATAGAATAGTATGAATACCCGTATCATTCTTCTGATACTTGATGTGTGAAATGGTTGAACGAGAGATATGACTAAAAGCCTTATCGTTGTGGCATCGTTTCCAGATAGAGGTACTTGTTGATTATTTTGCACACTATTATCTAGTGCACGTGGACGGGTTTTGCCACTGTGTTTGGGGATTCTCACCTACTAAAAGAAGCAGCACTTTCCTTACCAAGGCTACAACATGACTTATTGCAGGTCTCTTTCTTGATGGTTATAATACCCCAAGTTGATCCATATTCTTTATTTCTTAATAGCGTTGGGTTCCAAAGCTTTTAAGTACAAAGGATATCCCGGCTCATAATTTCTAAATTCCCAATCTGAACATGTCTTTATGATCTGAGTGTATGAATATTTTAGTTAGAAAGATCTGTTACATACCCTTTCCAAAAGTGAACAATATTCGGGGACATTACAGCACCAACGAAAGCCAATCAATATCAATATTTACTCGTTATATATGCCATTCCACCCCGACTTTAGATAGGCTATGGCTGTCGTGTGGTTTGTCTATTTATATATTGGAAATCGTTATTATATAACGTACTGGACCTTGCTATTCTTTAAAAAATGCAATTTTAAGTTAGATTTATTTTTATATATCGAAATGCTTCATTTCTTATTTATAAGAAGTGATTAAACATAACAAGTGAAGCTGAGGATATGACTAAATCTTAAAAATACTATTTCAAGTTCATCATTTTTGTGTAGGAAAATCTCATTTCTTATTTTGAAAGAAATAATTCAACACAACCATTAAAGTTAAGTTGAGGATATGATTAATCGTTAAAACATAATATTTTATGTTAGTTCTTTTTGTGAACAAATATTTCGTTACTTATTGTGTAAAACGTAGCTCATCTTAAACATTAAATTGATAAAATATCCTATTTAATAATATTTATTTCGTTTATAAAATAAAACTCACACATCTAGCTAATGTACGTTTTAGCTCTTTTTTCCCCTACTAGTCATCTGTCATATTTCTGTCCATGATCGTATCGAATGCGATGAAAAGACAAATGACTTAATGACCAGTCTTGTCTGCAGATGAAAACCACAAACTTGTTGTCTTTTGTAGCCACGTGACTTTATCTCTGCCTCCCAGGTTGTAGTAATCGGAGCTCTTTATTAAAGGATGGCACCGTATCATCATTTTCAAGGAGGAAATCTGGTGGTGTTCTAAAAAAAGAAAGAAAATATAATATCTCGTTCTTCAGCGGCCTCGAGGACGTGCAGCTTGTAAGTTATGGCTGTTTCTTTTTTTACTGGACACGATCCGTGCAGTTGTAGAACGGTTGGTAAGACCAAATAGAAAGGCAGAGAAATAGAATAACCAATGGTGCAGGCTCTTTATGGTTAGAAGTATTATGTACTTTTTTTGAGAGGTTATCATGGATAGCCTATATTATCGTTCCGCCATTTTGTTTTAGTGCTAGATAAAATTTCAGGTTGTATAATGTTTCAAGGATCAATAATCGTTTTCTGGTAATATTGCATGTAAAATTATTCTTAACTTTCAAACCAGCAGTACTACGAATGTTACTTCTAAATGTTACTATGTGCTATACGTCTTATACAGGGTGACAAAGAAAACTTCATATTTAAAATGGTTGCATTTTAAAAGAGAATAAAATTTCACTAGAGTCTCCTTGAGAAACATATGTGTTATTCATCAAACTATGGCAGGGTACAGAATATTTTAAAATTTGTGTTCCTAAATCGCTTATGTTGCAAACTTAACTTGCTTTTAGTTCTCCAAAAGTATGAAATAAATTATTTGAATCAAATGTGTGTCAGTGTGTATAATAATGCGAGGATCAACGAATACTGTCCAGAAGAGATGCTGCTGGCAGTAGTTTCATTTAGAGATGGGTTTGATTCTCTGATTAAGAATGATGGAAAGCACATTAACCACCTTTTGTGACAGTTTTTGAAACACCCTGCACTATATAAGCACAGTAACACATTCTGTTACAGTTTTTGAAACACCCTGCACTATATAAGCACACTAACCACCTTCTGTTACAGTTTTTGAAACACCCTGCACTATATAAGCACACTAACCATCTTCTGTTACAGTTTTTGAAACACCCTGCACTATATAAGCACACTAACCATCTTCTGTTACAGTTTTTGAAACACCCTGCACTATATAAGCACACTAACCACTATTCCTAAATAAAACTTGCGATTCTCAGTGTGTCTTCCGTGAAATTGTTTTCACCTTGGATGAGTATATTTGACAGATATAATTACTTTAATTGTGTTTTTTGTTATTTATACTCACCATTTATTTGCGACCATGTATATTGTTATAAGTATGCTTTTTATTTAATATATACGTCATGTGCAGTATTTTATTCAGTACTGATATGTACAACCGGTACGGTTTTAAACCTTACAAAATCTTAAGAATTATTTATATTACTTAATGAAGCATCTAAGACTCTAAGATCTGATAGAAAACTTTCATTTTTATAGTAGGTACTTCATATAACTGAATAAAAAGTTATTCTCTTAAAACGTGGCTTAATATGTACTACCTAGAGCCTTAACAAATATGACTCTCAATAGCTCTCATTCTAAGCTTAATGTAACTTAGTTCTTAATGTTGCTTTTTAATTAATATATATATATATATAGACTGGTATTAAGCGACATGTTGAGCTAAGCCACGATTTTTGAATTTATCAAGACCATAAATAATCCTTGTCATCTTTAGACCAGTTTATAATTTTCTGTTTAAAAAAAAATAGATTAGAAAAATTTGTCTGGAATTAAAATCGTTTTCCTCAGAAAACCTAAAATACCTTGACCATCTAAATCCAAAATTCTCATTTAAGAGATATTTAATGATCTTCAATGAGCCCATTTCTATTTTATCTAAGGAAAAGGTTATTAAAAACTTGTTTAAAACTGTTTTTACGGAAACATATTTTTCACTTTTGTTTAATTACATCATCTGAACGAATTGGATGTTATTATCAACACAAAGAGCATTGTGTGAGCAAACAAAACAGGATACTTATGGTCTTTTCTACTCGTACAAAAGACTATTAACTATTATACAAAATTATGTGCACTTTATTGTCTACGCAAACCTCTGCTGATACGTATGTGCCTACTATGAATGCCTTGAAAGTTCAAGCATTTTTTGCCTTTAAAACTACTTTATGAGAAGCATGCTTTATAAGCAGAAGCGGCACGAAGCGTTTCATTATCATTGTTACGGTACTTGTTTTTATATATATATTTAAGAAGCCTAATATTTTTTTAAAGACATTCGAAATTCCAAAGCAAATCGATATTTTGAGCTCAAATATGAAAATGTTAGAGAGGTTTTAGGCATTTCTTTCAAGATCGATCAATATTGATGTTACACCGATCATCTGCCGTTTTAATACTGAGAAATGAACACTACTGTCGTATGTATTCTGGAACAAAAAATGAGGCTTAGATCAAGAAGATTTATGGATGTAACTCAGTGTTTTGAAGTATGATTGACAATGAATAAAATTAGCTGAAATTTAACTCGATGTTATGGGTAACTAAACTGAAACTAAAACTTAACCAATCACGTAGGATTTCTAGCGTGTGTACAGAAAAATTGTCTTTGTGGGTTACGTGGAGTTAGTTACCTCAGTTTCAATGTTATGCAAGAACATATATTAAACGTGCCATTTTAAATGCGTATAAAGCATGCATTAATATATACGCATGAGTAGGTTTTCTTAATATTCAATAATTATGATGTGACGTAAATTTTATAGAAGTAAATCTGTACAAGAAAAACAACAACAAATATTTCCATTATTTATTTCAATTTTGTAGGTTTAATAGACTGAAGCAGATAATTGTTAAACAGATTAGGCTTAAATTACGATTTCATCTTTTAAATAAAATATTATTTTTGTAATGGAACATAATATTATCTGGGTGGATGTATACATGACAATATCAACATACTGTGTTATTTTCATTGTTTACTAATGAATTACAACAATAGTTCGTGTCTCCATACACCCCTGTAAAAATATGTTTATCTCTTGGTAAAATAATTGGGTTGTTATGTATTTCAACGTGTATATATTTTCGCTTGAATTTTTTTTATTTCCGTTGTTTAATAATGAATTACAACAATAGTTTGTGCATTCATACACTTTTGTAAAAAGTATGTTTATCTCTTGGTAAAACGAATTGGGTTGTTATGTATTTTAACGTGTACACTTATTAAACAATGGAAATAAACACAATTTTTATATAAAAACATTTACACATTAAAATACATAACAACCCAATTCGTTTTACCAAGAGATAAACATACTTTTTACAAAAGTGTATGAATGCACGAACTATTGTTGTAATTCATTATTAAACAATGGAAATAAACACAATTTTTATACAAAAAACTGAATTACAACAATAGTTCGTACCTTCATACATTTTGTAAAAAGTATGTTTATCTCTTGGTAAAAAGAATTGGATTGTTATGTATTTTAATGTGTACACGTTTTTATATAAAAATTGTGTTTATTTTTATTGTTTAATAATGAATTACAACAATAGTTCGTACCTTCATACACTTCTGTAAAAAGTATGTTTATCTCTTGGTAAAAAGAATTGGGTTGTTATGTATTTTAATGTGTACACGTTTTTATATAAAAATTGTGTTTATTTCCATTGTTTAATTATGAATTACAACAATAGTTCGTACCTTCATAAACTTTTGTAAAAAGCATGTTTATCTCTTGGTAAAAGAATTGGGTTGTTATGTATTTTAATGTGTAAATATTTTTTCAATGAAAACTGAGCTTATTTCCTGTTGAAAACTTACTCGAGTAACACACTATAATAATACTTCCTGTGATAGTTCCACAAAAACTGTATTTCTTTTTCCATGAAAATAAAATGAAATTTAATAACACATCCTGACACGACTTCCTATGTGAAAATTATTGATGTGTAAGTATACTTCCGAAACCTGATCATTCGTCCCACACGAAGTGCGATACGTATTATACAGTACAAGAAAATGTCAGGTACAATTATACTTCCACTAAACTGTGTTTATTTTCTTAGCCATTTTCAATATCACAGACACAGAAACTAAGCAGAATGTTACTCACGCTCTCAGACAGTAATGGAAATGACGCAATAGAAAACTCCATGTTCAGTACTGAGAAAATATTAAAGGGTATATATATATATATATATTCATATATATAACAACTATAATATATGGTTCTTGAAACGATTAAACAAATTAATCTCTTCCTAGGTTAAAGAGAAATTATGTTTTAAAGTTGACAAACATCGAACATCTCAAGAGAGTCGGTATGGAGTTGAATAACAAGTGTATCTCTACATCTTAAACACCAAAATGAATTTTTACCAACATGTAGTAGTAGATAAATGAGCAAATTACGATTTTATTTAAAACAAACGAACCTTGTGGAATGTGAAAAAATTGTACGATATCTCAACTTTTCGAGAGTTACATAAACGTGTTAAATACTTACCATATTCGTTTCTGTTGTCCTCCGTTTACACATTCACTTATCCCTTTTTATACACGCATCGTATATTTTAGGTTATTAAATATGAAACATCTACTTAATATCTACTTAGGCATATGGACCGCTGGAAACTTCCAGTCTTTTTTCCCTAACTAGCCCCTAGTGGCCGGATTCAACACTTCAGCTGTTTCGGGTCTCATGACTCTATACAGCCATCGTTTTCCTTACTAAGCTTTGTTACTAACGTGTTCACCGATGTTAAAAGACATATTTGACAAGACATGCATGCCACGATAGTTTAAATGTAAGGGGCTGAGCATGAAGACAGATGTTTCTTATGGTTCGTTCATCCCTATCTGGAGACAATGAGCACCGCCCAAGGAAACGAGATCTGTAGTCAACAACACAGAAACGTGAGGGAATGGTCGATCTGGAGGTCATCTTCTTACCAAGCTCGCCACAAGAAACAACAAGGCTGACTGTATGAACAGGATCCTAGAGACACTACTGCTAGCTATGGACGAGCTGCTTTCGTGTTGCATTGCCGCAGACTTTTCGCCTATAAGAAAAGAGCAAGATCGTTTTTTCTTAAGGACTTCCTTATCTTACTCAAATTCGTTCATTCCTACGCGCACATTAGCTTATAACACAGACATAAAAAAAGGTTTAACAAAAACATTAAATATGACTGAAGAATGCTACCAACTCCTCTACAGATTGATAGATGATACAATGTGGGTTCTAAAATTATTAGTAAGTCACATAGAATAACCAAGAAATTCCATACTTAATTAAAAAAAAACATTTAGAAAGGTTAAAAATACCAAACATTAAGTTAAAACTATCAGTATATTTAATCATTTAGCCGGACAGTATCAAACATGTGTTTAGCCTTGTTAATAAGCCAGATAATTTATCCACACAATTCAAAACATGTGTAATTGAATAATCTAGCCATAAAATATCATTTTTTTTTGTTGCTGTTGTTTTTTTACTTACACGCTAGGGGAGCTTAGCGTCTGCCAAAGCATAAGCACTCCTCCCTCCAATTGTGGAGTCCCATCACAGTCCAGATGGAGTGAAACAATATGAGATTTAACATTGTTAGAAAGGCAAATAATTTAGATACGCAATAATTGAGTATGAATAAACGTGTTAGTAAGAAAATATTTTAGCATCAAAAACGAATTTTAAAATCTTCTGCAGATTGGTGATCCGTTACAGCAAAATCTCGCTCCTTACTTTAGAACCGATCAGACAAGAGCTGCCCCAAATTTGGCGGAGAATGCTCTTAAACAGTTGCCTTCCCTCTAGCCTCGTTCAAAGTTATGAACGGTTATACATAGGAAGGCTTCTCTTGTGTACCTCTGCTGGAAAATCTAAAATACACAAATAGACGTAGCTTCCGCATGATCAAAATAATGTTGAAGTATAAAATTATAGTTGTCAGATAAACTAGAAATAAAAGGTTCTAGCTTTATAGTGGGAGGAGACGAATCTCATTTAAATATATAAGCAAAAAATAAATAACTTTCAAAGGTTAAGAATTCCGGAAAAAATATCAAAGGACAACAATAACACGGGCCTGAGAATTTAAACTACATAAAAGTTGTTTTGGTTTTAATAGCGGATTTTCCACAATTCGGCTACGCAGATTTCGAAAATAATATTAATTTTTTGCTACCATGTAAGTATTTTTTACAAATCCAGAAGAAAAGAAAACTGTTACTTAGATCAAATTAAAATTTCGTTTACCACAATGAATATTTTTTATTATTATGTTTGTTAACAAAAATACAAAGAAACTGAAGAAAAGAGAAGAACACTGATGTAAAAAGAATATGCATCCTTATTCATCCCAATTTTTTGTGTGAAATATAGGTCTTTTAGTCTAAAAACTACGTGTTGTGGTCTTTCTTTTATATATTGCGTTATGACCTTTTGTGAAAAAAACCGTACGTGATGGATAAAAATGGATATCATTTTCGGATTCATCGTACAGGAATCACCGAAGAACATGTAAACATTTCAAGACAGCGAAAACATTGCAGGCCTGTGTAATCTTGATATGGAGTTGAGGTTTTGATCGTACAGAATATCGTTATAGCAATTTTGATATATTGATAGTGCACATCTATACGGGATACGTTGCTATATGATAGGAAAATATCTTATCATGATATGTTTATGTATTTTTAGAGAATAAAAAAAAAATTAAGTACGAAAATAATTTATCATATGTAATAAGTCAATATCAGCATTGTTGAAATTCCTTGACTGGTTTCATAGAATAATTGAATAATAGCAAAATAATAAATTATGCGCATGTATATCTTTTATTGATTTATTCTACTATACGATGTGGAAAAATTATATTTACCGTCATTATATTAGTTCGTTCTCTATTTCAAAAATAGTTTATACGAAACTATTTCATATCTTACAATATGTTATTGTTGGTATTTTTTAGCACAAAGCTGAACAATTGGCTATATGAGCTCTGTTCACGATGGAAAATCGAACCCATAACTTTAGCGTTGTTAGTTCGTAAACCTATCGGTGACTTACTGGGGGCCTGGCGTGGCCAGGTGGTTAGGGCGCTCGACTCGCAATCTAAGGGTCGCTGGTTTGAATCCCAGTCCCACCAAACATGCTCGCCCTTTCAGCCGTGGGGGTGTTATAATGTGACGGTCAATCCCACTATTCGTTGGTAAAAGAGTAGCCCAAGAGTTGGCGGTGGGTGGTGATGACTAGCTGCCTTCCCTCTAGTCTTACACTGCTAAATTATGGACGGCTAGCGCAGATAGCCCTCAAGTAGCTTTGCGCAAAATTCAAAAACAAACAAACAAAAACAAACAAGACTTACTGGGGGACCTTCTTAATATAAGGTAATATAGTGGGATATGCAACCGGACAATAAGCCTTAAAGCAATATCAAAATTTTCTACTGTTGACTGGATACATTCTTAGTATAATAGTACTTTATAAAAAAAATCCCCGAGATATAACAAGCTCACAGTAACGAAAACCTAATCACCACATCCTTCACCTTCCTGACAGATTAAACAGTTTTCTCAACAGCCCTAAGCAACAAAATTGCTAAGCAATATCTCCTCAGAGTCTTGAGTTTATAGTTTGTACAAGAGGAACTTCATCTACGAGTTGTTTTTTTCAATCACTGCTTTTTTAGACACGCACGCTCTAAAACAAATGATTTTTTTGTTTACAATCTCTAATATACTTATGCTTCGGATTTATTACAATACAGAATTGTGTTCGAGAGGATGAATCCCATTATCCATAAACACCGCCTTTTTAAAATTCACTGTCCTGATTGGTACACTACCATTCAATAAGCAACGTCAGTCAAGTAAGTTCACTTATACTGCGATCTAATAACGATGATATACCTATACATCCCCAAGTGAATAGTACGTTATAAATAAAAAGTCCAACATTAACTGCATTCTGTTCTAAAGTAGCATTTCAGATTATACATATCTATATAAAATATGTACAGTTCTATTAAAATACGTACTGTGCTATTAAAATATGTACAGCGCTATTAAAGTATGTACTGTGCTATTAAAATGTGTACTATGCTATTAAAATATGTACAATTCTATTAAAGTATGTACTGTGCTATTAAAGTATGTACAGTGCTATTAGAATACGTACAGTGCTATTAAATTATGTACAGTGCTATTAAAATGTGTAACAGTGCTATTAAGTATGTACAGTGCTATTAAAATATGTACAGTGCTATTAAAGTATGTACTGTGCTATTAAAATATGTACAGCGCTATTAAAGTATGTACAGTGCTATTAAAATATGTACAGTGCTATTAAAGTATGTACTGTGCTATTAAAATATGTACTGTGCTATTAAAATATGTACAGTGCTATTAAAATATGTACAGTTCTATTAAAATATGTACAGTGCTATTAAAATATGTACAGCGCTATTAAAATATGTACTGTGCTATTAAAATATGTACAGTGCTATTAAAGTATGTACTGTGCTATTAAGATATGTACTGTGCTATTAAAATATGTACAACTGTACATATTTTAATAGCACTGTACATACTTTAATAGCACTGTACATATTTTAATAGCACTGTACATATTTTAATAGCACAGTACAAATAGCACTGTACATATTTTAATAGAAAATATGTACAGCGCTATTAAAATATGTACTGTGCTATTAAAATATGTACAGTGCTATTAAAGTATGTACTGTGCTATTAAGATATGTACTGTGCTATTAAAATATGTACAGTGCTGATGTGCAACATAAATATTGGCTAATATTATTTTGAACTTGCGAGCCGAAACTTGTTTAATATAGTAGTATTACACTTCTATACAAAGCTAGGAATAATATCAATTTTCAGTACCTTTTGAGTAGTATGACGCCTAGCTATGATTGGTGGAAACATTTCTTGAAAAAAAAATGTAACATAATGGTACATAAGATATTTTTAAAGTTCTGAGAAACTGGAAATTAGTAAGGATGGTTCATTTTTGTTGTTTTAATGGGCTTTATGTAGCTGTTAGCCTCATTTCAAAAATAACCTTCTATCTGCCATAGTTGCTAGTAGTATTCATTGAAACGTATTGACATTAGTGCGCAAAGAGTGAAATGTCGAGTTCGCGAAATATGTTAAGCCATTCTAGATCAATTGCGTTCCTCTGCCCAAATATGTTAAGCCATTCTAGATCAATTGCGTTCCTCTGCCCAAAAATACTGTTAAACAGAGCTTTGTTATAGAATTACTTAATAATACTTAATACTGTTAAACAGAGCTTTGTTATAGAATTACTTAATAAGACTTAATACTGTTAAACATAACTTTGTTACAGAGTTACTTAATAAGACTTAATACTGTTAAACAGAGCTTTGTTATAGAATTACTTAATAAGACTTAATACTGTTAAACATAACTTTGTTACAGAGTTACTTAATAAGACTTAATACTGTTAAACAGAGTTACTTAATAAGGCTTAATACTGTTAAACAGAGCTTTGTTACAGAGTTACTTAATAAGTCTTAATACTGCTGAACAGAGCTTTGTTACAAAGTTACTTGATTAAGTAAAATACTCTGCTAATGTCATTTAAAGCTTTGTTATAGACTTACTTAATAAATCTTAATACTGTTAAACAGAGCTTTGTTACAGAGTTACTTAATAAGTCTTAATACTGCTGAACAGAGCTTTGTTACAGAGTTACTTAATAAGTCTTAATACTGTTAAACAGAGCTTTGTTACAGAGCTACTTAATAAGTCTTAATACTGCTGAACAGAGCTTTGTTACAAAGTTACTTGATTAAGTAAAATACTGTACTAATGTTACTTAAAGCTTTGTTATAGACTTACTTAATAAATCTTAATACTGTTAAACAGAGCTTTGTCATACTTTTGTGTAGGATTGTACTAAAAGATCTCTTTTTCTTGAAACCTTTAAGATTTTTTCATTTATTTAAAGGCTCAATCTAAGCGCTCAGATCTATGTATATTTGAAAAAATGTAATAATAAAGACATTATTGTTACGACATTAAAATAGAAAGTTAGCGAAGCAATGAAACTAATAGAGTTGTTATCAGTGAGGAAAATTAAGCCAAAGTGCAGGTTTTTTCCAAAATCCTCATAATTAGTATATTATGGATTTCAAGTCAAAGATGTAAAAATAGCCATAAAGATATATATATATATATCTTTTGTCTGCCACCATTCACTGTTAAAAAAGCCTTGTCTTCAATACCCGAATTCGTTAGCTGGGATCTAGTCCTATTTTATATGCTGTGCTAAATATTTAATGTTAGATTGCTAAAGTACCAAAATCTAGCGAAGTTATGAAACCTATAAGCCTAGTTTAAATGCAAATAATAAATCACACTACACGGCAAATTCTTTTTATTTCTTTTTCCTAATCAAAAGTAATATGGAATAAAAACCAAATCAGCCGTTTAATGTGGTCACTTGAAGCACATTTTTATAAGACTTTGACTGCGCTAAATCTTCTTAAAGAAACTACATGACATAGTGATTTAATGAACAGTTTGTCATTTTGTTCTAACGTCTGAATATACAACAGTATGCTACATGTGTTATTTTTAGTGTGAAAATTAGTCAGAAAATGAGGTCAAGTATGACGTATACTGGCATAACAAGCACAAAGCTCAGACGTCAAGATACAGTGTAAAAGTTATAATTGTGGCTCAATGTGGGATTAAGTTGCTATTCTTTAAATGTTCATTAACTTGGTCATAGAAAGTCACATTAATGGAAATACTTACCTCCTGTAACGACCAGGGTGGCAAAACTTGACTTGATTTTCTACAAAGTTAAGAATGGTACTTCGATGGAGATACTATGTCACGTTTAAACGTTTAGATTGAAAAGGATACTTCCTGGTTTTACTCTATTAAGGAAGCTGTTGGTACGGTTTAGAGAGAAAATTAACAGATTGATTTCGGTGACTTGTGGTAAACTTTGATATTTACCAAACATTATAAAAATTGTCATTATACAGAGTAGCTGATGATGCTATGAAATTGGTAATGTAAAACAAAGTTGTTGTTTTTTTTAAAGTAATTATTTAGTGACCTTCATAGAAAAATAAAACATTAAGGTCTAGATATTTGAAACAATATTTCCCGAAGGGAAATTACTATACATATACATAGTTTGTTTGTTATTAAACACAAAGCTACACAGTTGGATATCTGTGTTCTGCCCACCCTGGGTATCGAAACCCGAATTTTAGTCTTGCGAGCTACGAGTCTTACTTCTGAGCCACCGGGAGCACACACACACACAAATATATATATGGATATACATATATATAGAATCTGGAGTAGGCTGAGGGATGAATTATCTCATTAAATTGAATATATTAGAGAATTGGATGTTTATAATATATATCCTGCTCAGAAAAACAACTTGTTATTGTTAATATACACGTGCACATTACATAACGATAGTTACTTTCTGTGTCAAAATTAATATTTAAATTAACTTTTCAATCCTGTCAATAGGTTAACAGTCACAAATAGTATTCTCCATCTTAATCACTTGATAAGTGTACAGAGTGTTCAATTTCTGAATTTTTATCTATTTTTTAACTATTAAATGTCCCAACATTTTAGTTGGAGGATCAAGATGGTCCGATCTTCATTTGACTGTAACCTTTTTTGTGTTTTTTTTCTTGATGTTGTTGTTGCTACGGACAAATTAATTTACTGGATATTTTTATTTTTTTAGTATTTATTTATTTACATTGTGATTGTATAATTTAATTTTAGAACAATACGTTTCATGCAGGTGCAGAAAGAATTTTGTTTTCCACCTGTATTAAGTTAGGTCGTCATCCTTAACACTCTCCTCCCCAACCTCAATTATTGTATGTAAAGTCTGCATACGCCACTGATAACGTGTTAGCATATTTGTGTTTTAGTAATAGGTATTTTACATTTAACAATCAAACATTACCAAGTCTACGTATTCTACATAGGTAACATTTTAAAACGTCTAGATATTCTATTTGGGTTACACGTTAATGTTTATAATTCATTATAGAGGTGTTCTACCAGTGAAGAATCAGGTGTTACTCAAATTTGGCTTCATAGTATTATTGTGGGGGCTGTTAAATACGTTTACCATCTACTGATGGTCATTCTACCGTTCAAAAATCAGGCACATGCAAGTAGGCTTATACTGTATTGTTAACTATTAACCACCTCAGTATTGAACAACTTCTAGAAAAGCATTTGTTACAAAATAATACAAGATTAAATCTATTTGTACTCTTGTCACGAAGAAGTTATTGTGTTTATCGCTATATGGTATAATCAACAACTTGATTTTTAACCAAGTTTACACAAACTATATTATTAAACCTAATTTTCTATATCTCTAATGCTATATCTATTTCTATATTTTTATATCTCTAATGCTATATCTATTTCTATATTTCTATATCTCTAATGCTATATCTATTTCTATATTTCTATATCTCTAATGCTATATCTATTTCTATATTTCTATATATCTCTCTTTATGCTCGCGATTACTTACTTCATTCCCATAATTATCACAAACGTTTTCCAAATTAAATCCAATGAGGAAATTTATCATACACAGTTTGGTTTGACATGGCATAGAATAACTTAATTGTCTGATAGGTCTTCATAATTCCACATAATAATTTGGAATTATAAATCTTTCTATTTGCTCTTATTAAATTCTATGTATTTTGTTACTTTGAGCAACAGTCAAACGTAAAAAAAAAAAAAAAAATACTTTGTTTTTAATTTCTAGTAAATTGAATAATCGTTTCCAAACGTGTCTGTTAAGAAGACAGATTTCTATGTAAAAAATATATCTACCCAATAAATACTGTTTCCAGTTATCACCAGGGTGGGCACAGCACAGAGTGCCCATAGTGTAGCTTTTTACTTAATTACAAACAAACAGACGATGTAAATTCTGATATTGAAGCAAGATCCTTTAATAATGACAGATATTATCTAATTGAATCAATAATTTATAGCATTATGATGTCGTATCAACAAGTAATTAAATAATTGGAAAACCTAAAATTCATTATTATTGACAGAAAATGACAAATTTGTATTTAAATAAAGGTCATTGATATTGATTGTATCTTTATAAACTTTTATCAGAAGTCTCGTTATTGACAGGATCTTTATAGACTTATCAAAGTAAATGCGTTATTACTGATAATATTGCCTACAAAGTATAAGATAAATAATTATTTATTACACGGCATTAGTTTTCGTAAATAATTGAAATAAGATTTAAACTAAAGATTTGGCTAGTTGATTCTAGTTTAATATTTTATCACAACCTTTTTTTTTTCTGCTCAAATGATTCAATTATAGTTTTGGAAAATTAAACATAAGTGATATGCTGAAACATTCTTTATTATGTAATAGAAACTGTTAAATTAAATTTCAGAATGATCTAGTTTCGTTCTTCCAAACTTCTGGTGTCGCTATCAAGGAGATTGTTGGTATTAACAATATAAATTAAATTTTCTGTTGAAAGAATCCCTTTGTATTCCTATCAATGAGATTGTTGGTATTAACAATATAAATTAAATTTTCTGTTCAAAGAATCCCTTTGTATTGCTATCAATGAGATTATTAGTATTAACAATATAAATTAAATTTTCTGTTGAAAGAATCTCTTTGTATCGCTATCAAGGAGATTGTTGGTATTAACAATATAAATTAAATTTTCTGTTCAAAGAATCCCTTTGTATCGCTATCAAGAGATTGTTAGTATTAACAATATAAATTAAATTTTCTGTTGAAAGAATCTCTTTGTATCGCTATCAAGGAGATTGTTGGTATTAACAATATAAATTAAATTTTCTGTTTAAAGAATCCCTTTGTATCGCTATCAAAGAGATTGTTAGTATTAACAATATAAATTAAATTTTCTGTTGAAAGAATGCCTTTGTATCGCTGTCATGGAAAATTTTGGTGATAACAATATAAATTAAATTTTCAGTGAAAAAAATCCTTTTGTAACAATGCAACTTAAGTTCTATGGAAAGAATCCTTTTGTAACAATGCAACTTAAATTCCATGGAAAGAATCCTTTTGTAACAACGCAACTTAAATTCCATGGAAAGAATCCTTTTGTAACAATGCAACTTAAATTCCATGGAAAGAATCCTTTTGTAACAATGCAACTTAAATTCCATGGAAAGAATCCTTTTGTAACAATGCAACTTAAATTCCATGAAAAGAATTCCTTTTCAAAATATGTAATAAGATGTTTGAGGTAAATCATAATCTTGAGTCGTGTTACTTTTAAATACGATACAGGTGTCATGTTACGTTAAACAAACTAAATATGTGCCTTTCTGACTGAGAATAAATAATACATTGTGTTTTAACAGCCATAAAACTATGGGTGAAAATAGGAACGAGCTTTACATTGATCTGTCGAGTGGAATTTCACTCCGTACTGTGAATAAAGTACGTATCACAAGAAACGACAGCACCAGTTATCATCTACAGAACTATAATCCACTAACGATAATAAATTTCCACTTCCTCCCCATCCCTTACCGTTCAACACATGGACATATACACTTGTCGGCCCAGCGTTGGAAGGGCCACACGTGTAGTTGCCGCTGTCCGCCAGTTCAGCATCTTTAATATACAGTGTACTAATGGCAGTGTCCTCGTTGCCCTTCTCCACAGAGATCTTTCCACGAGCAGAATCATAGTTGATCATTCGTTGGTTGTGGTACCAAAAAACGAAGACAGGAGCCGCTGGACTGTTGCTTATTACACAAGTCAAGTTGATGGAGCTCTTCGTCTTGACATAACGAATGGATTCTCCTTCTATTGTAGCCTCGGCCACTTTAAAATACAAAAAAAAAGTTTATCTTTGAATTTATACGAAACGGGATACACCTATGATACACACAGCTCAAGAAGCGTTCATAATTTTTGCTTACTTATTAACGTATATAGGAGAAAACGACCATTAATCTCTATACATGATAAATTAATACACTGTTATTATTTTAAATTTTAGCTAACGCTAACATCTCATCAATAGGATTAATTTCGCAACAAAGAAAAATATTTTTTTTTTATGTTTTTTTGAATGACAAACATCAGAATATAAAGTCACTGTTAAAAAAACACTCTACATTACACTTTTTGAATCTACAAATGTTTAACAAGGGTAGAACACTGTCAGTATCCTGTTACTATAAACCAACTTTTAAATTTTAATCTTTCAATTAGAGCATTTGTTTTCAAAAATAATTTAGTGTTTGTGCTGGTTCACAAGGCCTTTAAGGTGGCAAGCACTGAAATGGTGTTCAGTTCAGAGCTTATTGAACTATTTCCCTGAAAAACTCATTAATAAGATAATGAACAAGTAACTTGCTGAATGTAAACAACGTCGCAATACAGTTGTCCGATGAACCTAAACGTATTATAGCTATTGTGTTACCTTTTATTAATTCTTCGATTTTCTAAAAAATGTTTTTAAACATCTTAAAAACATCATATCTACAAATATCGCTGTGATATTTAAATCTCAAGTATACGCAAAGGACTTCTTCGAGGTGAAATATACTAAGGCAATCGTACTTCGTTTACAAATTCATGTGTACCTGCTGTTAACAGGTTCCACAATACGTCACCTAGCGTTACAAATTAAATAACGTCTTAAACAGAACGAAGGAAATCAGTCCATGATTTACGGCCCGGCATGGCCACGTGGATAAGGCGCTCGACTCGCAATCTGAGGGTCGCGGGTTCGAATCCCCGTCCCACCAAACATGCTCGCCCTTTCAGCCGTGGGGGCGTTATAATGTGACGGTCAGTCCCACTATTCGTTGGTAAAAGAATAGCCCAAGAGTTGGCGGTGGGTGGTGATGACTAGCTGCCTTCCCTCTAGTCTTACACTGCTAAATTAAGGACGGCTAGCGCAGATAGCCCTCGTGTAGCTTTGCGCGAAATTCGAAAACAAACAAACAAACCATGATTTACCTACATTACAACAACTTGTGTGACGGAACGGCTAATGACACAGACTTCACTCTTCGCTAAAGGCGTCTTTTTGATAGGACAATTAAAACCATGTGTACGTTGAAAGCTTTAACGACATCAACTAAAAGCTCATTGGTATAAATCTTTACAAGAAATATCAGAAACCTATAGGACTTTTCATCCAGTTTTCTGACATTTGTTGACAATTCCTAAAAAAACAACTAAATACTCTATTGCGTTTCTTTTCATCTGCAATAGTTTTCGTTAACTTGACAACTATTTAATAATACAACAAAAGCCTGTCGTATACGCAAAGGACAAAACAAAACAAAAAGTTAAGACCCTGTGTATTTGTGACTTACAGTCTTATTGGAAACTTGATAAAGAACTTAGCGTGAACGCGTGTATCGATATTATATTAAACTAAAAAAACATTACTTATGAGTACCTACGTCTGGTTGATTTAGAAGTCTCAACGAGTCAGTCAACCAATGATATTGTTTTGGTCGTACGTAAACCCTCAACAAGTTAAGTTTTTTAAAGCTAAATTAGCTTTCTCCCCCCCCCCCTAACGTCTGTGAATTTTTTTCTTTATTTACGTTAAATCTTTAAGAATTATATACATTTTATGTTTACCGTGGCAGGTATTTCGATTTTAAACAATTTAAAAGAACCCAGAGCAAAATCTAATTGAGAGTGTTCAGAAATTAGTAAATTTAACTTAATGATGATATATTAACTCAAAACTTAAGAAGGAAGAGGTCAGGTGACAAGCAAAAGGCGAATCAAAACCGCAAAGTTAAGCCTTGGGGCAAAACAAAATTTGTGGGAGGTAGCACAAGTATGGGTGGAGATCAACTGATTCAAATACCTTCAATTTTGTTGTGGGAGGAAATCAGGAGTACGCCGAGAAAAACCTACTTTCACTACCCGGGCGCCATTAACAATTAAAAATATTATTCCAACGGTTAAATACTGTTGTTAGTGTATGGGGCTGCGGATCGAAAGATCGTGAGTTCGAGCCAAGGTCCCATTGAACATGCTCGCACATTCAACTGTGAACTTTTTTAAAACTGTTATTCGAGACAAAGAGCGTGACAGAATTTTTGGGGCGGTAGATGCTGCTGATTAGCTGTCTTTCCTCGTCAGTAGTATAACATTAGGGACGGTTATAAGTTAACCGCTGCTGATTAGCTGTCTTCCCTCTCGTCAGTAGTATAACATTAGGAACGGTTATAAGTTAATCGCTGCTGATTAGCTGTCTTCCTTCTCGTCAGTAGTATAACATTAGGGACGGTTATAAGTTAACCGCTGCTGATTAGCTGTCTTCCCTCTCGTCAGTAGTATAACATTAGGGACGGTTATAAGTTAACCGCTGCTGATTAGCTGTCTTCCTTCTCGTCAGTAGTATAACATTAGGAACGGTTATAAGTTAACCGCTGCTGATTAGCTGTCTTTCCTCTCGTCAGTAGTATAACATTAGGGACGGTTATAAAAGCCCCTGACATGACCGTTTAACCGACGTACACATGAGACGTCGTTCAGATTGATATTGTCAAGCTTGCACTTGTACTTTAATTTTAAGCGTAAAGAAAAAGCTTAAACTCTCGACATAATTATTATGCTTAAGTTAAATCAACTATTATAGACTATTATATCACCTTTCACTTTAGTTACATCACGAAATAGACTGTTATAATACCTTTCACTTTAGTTACATCACGAAATAGAATATTATAACACTTTCCACTTTAGTTACCTCATGATATAGACTGTTATATCACCTTTCACTTTAGTTACTTCATGATATAGACTGTTATATCACCTTTCACTTTAGTTACTTCATGATATAGACTGTTATATCACCTTTCACTTTAGTTACTTCATGAAATAGAATATTATAACACCTTTCACTTTAATTACTTCATGAAATGGAATATTATAACACCTTCCACTTTAGTTACCTCATGAAATAGAATATTATAACACCTTCCACTTTAGTTACCTCATGAAATAGAATATTATAACACCTTCCACTTTAGTTACTTCATGATATAGACTGTTATATCACCTTTCACTTTAGTTACTTCATGAAATAGAATATTATAACACCTTTCATATTAGTTACATCACGAAACATACTATTATAATACCTTTAATTTGATGGTTCTTTCAATTTTAATGTGATTAGCAACAAAATTGTTTTTAAATAAAAACACGTACACACAATCGTCAAAATTCTAATTGTTATTTACTTAATGTTTTACATACGAAGATGGATACGTTGTTACAATGTTTGAAACAAACAAATGGTTATTCTGAACATATTTAGAACATTATTACGTAATGATCTTTTTTCACACATGAATCATATACCGTCTTGGAGTATCGACAATGCTCTAACATGCATTCATTGTTACGTTTTATATTATTATCATATAATGTAAATATGGTGTATGAAGTGTTCGATGTTACACGTTGTATTTCTGTACAGAGTTCAGACAATGGAGTAGTGTATATTTAATATTTATAACGTGATTTATTACTATCTTAGGGTTTAAAGATGATTTGTGTCGTGAACTATAAATAGTGCTGTAAATGATGGGGTGTAAATAAAAATACGTCATTTTTTTTTGGAATTCGTTGTTTGATTGGTTTGTTGTTAGGCGCAGAGTTATACAATGGGCTATCAGTGCTCTACCCACCACGGGTATCAACACCGAATTTTCAACGTTGTAAGCACTCAGACGTACCGCTGAGCTATTGTAAAAAAAAAAAAAATTCTAAGCCTGAAACATTTCTCCATATTTCTGAAAATTAGATGTTTTTCATTTTCGATGTCATCCATAAACCATTTGAAGGAATTTGTGTTCTGTATATAACAATATAACATTGTTCTATCATTGTAATTTATGCCTTAGTTGATATTCTGTCTTCAATTATATTTTAAAGTAAATATATAATCTCATACAAAAACTCAAAAAGGGGCATCATTGTGTTAACTACTATTACAGTCTCTGTTGTTCTTCAAGCCTAGTGTAGTTTAAGGACTGTAACTTTTCCTTCCACTCTGCATGAATAGAATATTAATTAATCAGTCTTCGCTTTCAGCAGTCGTTAACTAAGATGTCTGCTTTAATGACGTCACTCACAAGATGTGACGTCATTAAGAATCACGTGAAATGCTTAGTCAATCAAGCATTCGCACGATTTGTATCTTAAAATTCCTCCACTAGGGCACTTTTAAAATGGCGTCACAGTAGTATAAATGAAAATCTACTGCATGTATTGTTGGATGCTATATTTTCGTACTGAGGACAATGCGAAGATGTATTTACTATAGCAGGATTGTTTATGATTGGTATATTATGGGAGTGCGTTTTGTTGCATGCTCTGTTTGTATGCAGGACCATTAACGATGTTAAACGATCTTGTGACGATTACATCTGAATTTATGTATTAGACAAACTAATGAAACACGATATTTGAATAATATAAAAAAATGTGTTCACTAGAAGCGTTCTTTCTAGAACGGTAAATATCTTGAAATTTAACCCCTTGATTAGGAATACGCTCCCTGCTGGGCTACATTTCTCAGAATTATATTTTTTTATGTGTGTACTTATACAGTGCTATTGATGTGTGTGTACTTGTCTAGTGTTATTGATTTGTATACATGTCCAGTGTTATTGATGTGTGTAGTTGTACAATGCTATTGATATGTGTAGTTGTACAATGCTTTTCATGTGTGTAGTTGTACAATACTGTTGATGTGTGTAATTGTCCAATGCTGTTGATGTGTATATTTGTACAATGCTGTTGATGTGTGTGTAATTGTCCAGTGCTATTGATGTGTGTAATTGTCCAGTGCTATTGATGTGTATATTTGTCCAATGCAGTTGATGTGTTTAAATGCCTAGTGCTATTGATGTGTGTATTTGTACAATGCTGTTGATGTGTGTATTTGTACAATCCTGTTGATGTGTGTAATTGTCCAGTGCTATTGATGTGTGTAATTGTCCAATGCTATTGATGTGTGTATTTGCCCAATGCTGTTGATGTGTTTAAATGTCTAGTGCTATTGATGTGTGTATTTGTCCAATGCTGTTGATGTGTTTAAATGTCTAGTGCTATTGATGTGTGTATTTGTCCAATGCTGTTGATGTGTTTAAATGTCTAGTGCTATTGATGTGTGTATTTGTCCAGTGCTATTGATGTGTGTATTTGTCCAGTGCTATTGCTGTATAAACTTATCGAATGCTATAGCTTTCTATGCCATTAGCTCGATGTATTTTTAACCTAAGATAGAGAAAGTGAAATTACTTACGCCCCAACGTTTTGTTCCGACTTCGGAGAAGTGATCATTTTCCTTAAAAAATCCACATTAAAAATATGTAGAGAAATGATAATAACTAAACTAATACTTACTTTTTGTAATAATATAGGAATACGCAATTAGTTAATTGAAAGTTCAGAGGCAAATTTGTCTTCTCTCTCGTTTTTCTAGTTCATGTGGTTTTCATTATATGACGCCAATCATATTTCTTGCGTTATCGAACGAAATATCAATATAAAAAAAACGAATTCTGTGCTCTTAAGGTTCATGTACGTTACTTAGTTACCCCATAGCATCGAGTGATGGAAAAAAAAGTCAATTTTGGGACAAGTTCTGCTATGCTTAAAAACACACGTTCGTATGACACTGAAATATTACCCTACTTACCTAAAACATTGAGGTTGTAAAAGTGGCTGATTTTAGGATCGGAGCTAACCTGACACTCGTATAATCCAGCATCACTCAATTCAACGAACTTAATCTGTAACATCCAGTCCTTTGCAGACTGGGTAAGGACGGCTTGGAAGCGGTCGTCGGTAATGTACGTGTCAGAACCAACTGTTAGAACGTGGAAGTCTTTCCTTCTAATCCAGGAAACCTAAAAGAACAAATAAGTAAATTGATAACTGAGTTTCTTACCATTCGATTCTTTTTCTTTTTTTACCTTTTTAATAAAGAGAAAATGGTGAATGGAATCAAGAAAAGGTGGTACGAAAATAACCAAAACATTTAACGGAAATAAGAGCTTGCCCGTGATTGGCTCAAACCCACCGATGTCCATAGCAAATGAGCAAAATTATCAATAAAAAAGTAAAAAAAATTAAAATAAAGCGTCACAACTTTTAATATTATTAATAATGGATTTGATAAATATAGTCATTAAAAAATTCTCTCCTCACCTTTGAAAAGAAAGCAGTTTTCTAATGTTTTTCTTTTTTTTTAATTCCGGAAACTTCTAACACAGTTCTAACTTTTGTTAACTACAAGCTTTCAGCTGTTTCGACTGGACTTTCTAAACATAGAATGTCTATAATGATTGTTTACAATGGAATAATTTCATTGATATCACTTATAAACAGCGTAAACTCATATCATTTTAATTTCATATTTAATTTTTTGTTCTTTGTTCCTCTGGTAGAGGTCGTCTGTTGTGTTTACCTTGTTGCTATGTGACATGAATCAAATCATTACACTGAGAACAATCGCTAAGTATGGTTTATCTTTATAGAGTTTAGGCCAAAGAACCATAAGTTTGTCGCTAAAAGAAAAAAATAAATAAACTTTCAATAGTAAATATTGAGAAATAAGAAACGTATCGTATTTTCAACCTTCAACCCATGAGTTTTAAAACGCACTGAAGCTTTACTACAGGACCTCGTTCAAAGAGGATTTATTGAAACAAAATTTGAATGTTATATATATATATATATATAACATTCAAATTTATATATATATATATATATTACTTTGTTTCTGATTTACAACAAGACTTGTTAGTTTTGTTTGTTTGTTGTACTTTTTAGTTAACAGAAATAAATATACTTATTTTCGTATGTTTGAAGGTAGAAATA
>NW_013668760.1:104447-111416 GCF_000517525.1 Limulus polyphemus
AAATTTGAATGTTATATATATATATATATATAACATTCAAATTTATATATATATATATATATTACTTTGTTTCTGAATTTCAACAAGACTTGTTAGTTTTGTTTGTTTGTTGACTTTTTTGTAACAGAAATAAATATACTATTTTTCGATGTTTGAAGGTGAAATATACAAAAATATATAAACAAATGATCGGATATAAAATAATTTACTTTAAATTCAAACCCATAATTTTGTTAATATAATGTTAAAAAACTTTAAGTAAGGCACTCCCGAGTAACATTCGGTAAGAAGAGTGTTTGTTACAGCACCCCTTATCAACACTCAGTATGAAGTGTATATTAAAGCACCCCTTATCAACACTCAGTAAGAACTGTTTAATAAAGCACCCCTTATCAACACTCAGTAAGAAGTGTTTGTAAAAGCACCCCTTATCAACACTCAGTAAGAACTGTTTATTAAAGCACCCTTTATCGACACTCAATAAGAAGTGTTTGTTACAGCACCCCTTATCAACACTCAATAAGAAGTGTTTGTTACAGCACCCTTATCAACAATCAGTAAGAATTGTTTATTAAAGCACCCTTTATCGACACTCAGTTAGAAGTTTTTGTTACAGCACCCCTTATCAACACTCAGTAAGAAGTATTTGTTAAAATACCCCCGAGCAACACTTAGTAAGAAGTGTTTGTTACAGCACTCCATATCAACACTCAGTAAGAGGTGTTTGTTGAAGTACCCCCAAGCAACACTTGGTAAGAAGTGTTTGTTAAAGCACCCCTGAGCAACACTTGGTAAAAAGTGCTTTTTGTAGTACTTTATGAAAATTACACTGATCAGTAAAATTGACAGGAAGTAAAATCGTGATGACATAATGTATTTGGCTTGTCTTCTTCAGACTTCAAATCGTGCAAAGTAAAACATTTAAATCTCTACCTCTGTATTCTATCTCTATACACCAGATATGACCAATAAATGTAGAAAGGCGTTAAGCATTATTAATGAAATTACTTGGAAAATACAGAATAAAATTTTGCTAAAAAGAACTATTAACATTTTCTAGCATAAAGTGACAAAACGTAGTTATAACATCAGATGAAGACAGCATATTCTTCAATATTCCACTATTATAGTGAATTAATGAAAACACGTGTATTTAGCAGTTTCAATGAACAAGTTTAACAACTAATTATAAATAGATTGTGCAGCACTAATACTAATTAATTGTTTGTGATGCTAAGTATTAAAGTTGTGGCATGAATAGTTATTTAACGTCAATCAGAAAACTGGTTTTCGTCACATTTCATTACAAATATACTTACCAAAAACTGACTCTGGAAGACACTTCCAAACACACTGGTCCTAGTTGTAATTGTAGATACACTTCTAAACACACTGGTCACAGTTGTAATTGTAGATACACTTCCAAACACACTGGTCACAGTTTCAATTATAGACACACTTCTTAACACACTGGTCACAGTTTTAATTGTAGATACACTTCTAAACATACTGGTAACAGTTTTAATTGTAGACACACTTCTAAACACACTGGTCACAGTTTTATTTGTGGACACACTTCTAAACACACTGGTCACAGTTTTAATTGTAGACACATTTCTAAACACACTGGTCACAGTTTTAATTGTAGATACACTTCTAAACACACTGGTAACAGTTTTAATTGTAGACACACTTCTAAACACACTGGTCACAGTTTCAATTGTGGACACACTTCTAAACACACTGGTCACAGTTTTAATTGTAGACACACTTCTAAACACACTGGTCACAGTTTTCATTGTAGACACACTTCTAAACACACTGGTTACAGTTGTAATTGTAGACACACTTCCAAACACACTGGTCACAGTTGTAATTGTAGACACACTTCCAAACACACTGGTCACAGTTGTAATTGTAGATACAATTCTAAACACACTGTCACAGTTGTAATTGTAGATACACTTCTAAACACACTGGTCACAGTTGTAATTGTAGATACACTTCTAAACACACTGGTCACAGTTGTAATTGTAGATACACTTCTAAACACACTGGCCACAGTTTTAATTATAGACACACTTCTAAACACACTGGTCACAGTTTTAATTGTGGACACACTTTTAAACACGCTGGTCACAGTTTTAATTGTAAACACACTGGTCACAGTTGTAATTGTAGATACACTTCTAAACACACTGGTCACAGTTTTAATTATAGACACACTTCTAAACACACTGGTCACAGTTTTAATTGTAGACACACTTCTAAACACACTAGTTACAGTTTTAATTGTAGACACACTTCTAAACACACTGGTCACAGTTTTAATTATAGACACACTTCTAAACACACTGGTCACAGTTTTAATTGTAAACACACTTCTAAACACACTGGTCAGAGTTTTAATTGTAGACACACTTTTAAACACACTGGTCACAGTTTTAATTGTAGACACACTTCTAAACACACTGGTCAGAGTTTTAATTGTAAACACACTTCTAAACACACTGGTCAGAGTTTTAATTGTAGATACACTTCTAAACACACTGGTCACAGTTTTAATTCTAGACACACTTCTAAACACACTAGTTACAGTTTTAATTGTAGACATACACTTCTAAACACACTGGTCACAGTTTTAATTCTAGACACACTTCTAAACACACTAGTTACAGTTTTAATTGTAGACATACACTTCTAAACACACTGATCACAGTTTTAATTGTAGACACACTTCTAAACACACTGGTCACAGTTTTAATTGTAGACATACACTTCTAAACACACTGGTCACAGTTTTAATTATAGACACACTTCTAAACACACTGGTCACAGTTTTAATTATAGACACACTTCTAAACACACTGATCACACTTTTAATTGTAGACACACTTCTAAACACACTGGTCACAGTTTTAATTGTAGACACACTTCTAAACACACTAGTCACAGTTTTAATTGTAGACACACTTCTAAACACACTGGTCACAGTTTTAATTTAATGAACTTCAATCGTTTTTATCCTAATTTTTTACGAGCAGGGAATAGACCTAGTGATTAGCGTACCAAAACTGTGAATCCAGGGATTAAAGGTCTGCGTCCCCTTGCCACAAAAACCTGCACCGCACTTGGAGACCATGGTTCCATTCCCATTAATAGGTCAGACTAGAGTAGCCCAAGAGTTAGTGGTGGGAACGATTGACTTTTCTCTAGTTTATCACTTTAAAATTAGGGCCGGCTATGATAACCTTTGTGTATATAGTTTTGCCCAAAACTTCTACACCAGATAAACAAAGTTCTTTATATTTCATTTTTATGAAGATAAAACAACAACAACAGATATACATCCCATATGCTCAGATTGTTTCCCCTAGATACAATAACAGGTATCAGCGGTATGTCTGCGGACCTACAACGCTAGAATCCGGGTTTCGATACCCGTGGTGGGCAGAGCACAGATAGCCCATTGTATAGCTTTGTGTTTAATTAAAAAACAAACAATAACAGGTATAGATTATATAAAAAAAATAAAGCCTCTAAGAGCCAGCAATAACTTTTTTTTTTTTCGGAAATGTGCGAGATTTTTACAGCAAACTTATTGATCTGTTTAATCTTTATAGGATATAATCCATTATATATAACCTAGAACCCGAAATATTTTTTCACCGGAAATAGCCTAAAATTGTCCATAAAATCCTACAAAATTAATGACCAGATAGATGACTTCATTAAGAATTCCGGGTAAGTAGAAACAGAGGAACGTATTGAAATTCTGAAAGAGTTTTCTTGCGATACATGTTATGATGCGAGGGGAAAACAGTGATTCAGTGCTTACTCGGATTGTATTTTTTTTAAATGGTGGATCCTGCTTGGAATTTTAAGTACGATAAAGTTGACAAGTTTTGGATATAGTGTGTATTGTTTCCGCTTTTCTGATGAATCCATATCATTCCAAAACTATATCCGTAGAAGAAAAAAGATATTATTGCTGAACAGTGGGATCGGGTAACTGAATGCGCTAAAGAAATAATGACGTTGCTGTCGGTAGCTTATAAGCTAAATTTCTTAAAGTTAAAACATTTCACGTCTCCAAAACTATCAACTCATGCCAAATACTGTTTGTGTTTTTTTATATTCTTTTTCGTTTGTTATATAGATACAAGTCCTCTGGAGGGACTGCGGTAGGTTTACGGGAGTTACAAAACTAAAATATGGGGTTTGATTCCCGCGGTGAACAGAGCAGATAGCCCAATGTGGCTTTGCTATAAAACAAACAAAGATTATAGTCACAAAAAGGAAATATATTTTTTAAACACTTGGTAGTTAATTATTTCGTACCTTCTTACATATCTCAGAATTTAGAAAACAAAGAATTCGTATTTTTTTGTGATGCCATAAACAATAAACTTGTGATGAATAAATTTTGTTCTCTACAACTTCCTAAAAAATTATCTTGCTTTGCTCACATACCTACATCAAGGTTTGTCTACGACAGCACTTGAACCTAACAGCCTGAGTATGTGTGTTCCACAGATAAGGTACACTTTATTATTTCTATATTGTTACTTTGATTGCTCAATAGTTTTGGTCAAAATGTTTAATATATCTAATTGTCTTATTTTTAATTATTGTTTTTGTTATTATTATTTTATTACAGAGGCTGCTTTACATTGTTAACTTCATATATGGAAAAAATGACTAACCTAAATATCCTAAGCTGGCGTACCTCGTGAGATATTATTAGGTTTATGTCCGAAAGTATCGCTGACAGGGCGGGTACCAGACTGATGAAAAGTGCTTAATTAAGAATACGGTAAAAATATATCTGATTAGCTATACTCATTACAAGGTTGATTTTTAGTGTCCTTCTGAATAGGTTGCTTGTTCTGATCAGGATATTTGCCTTACGTGTCAGTAGTGAGGGACATTCTTTCCATTAACATGTACCTAGAAGCGATAACCCTTTCACAAAGAAAATGTTAACCCCATGAACTTCTTGTGTAGCAGCAAAATAGGGAGTATAATACAGCTAAGTATGGAGTATATTATATACTTTTAAACCTCATTCACGAGGTAGATGTGGTGTATAACACCAGCTCTTAAACCTAGTGTAGGAGCTATGGATGGTGTATAATACCTGCTGTAAACCTCCTGTAGGATCTATGGATGATGTATAATACCTGCTATAAAACCTCGTGTAGGATCTATGGATAATGTATAATACCTGCTGTAAACCTCGTGTAGGATCTATGGATGATGTATAATACCTGCTGTAAACCTCGTGTAGGATCTATGGATGATGTATAATACCTGCTGTAAACCTCGTGTAGGATCTATGATGGTGTATAATACCTGCTGTAAACCTCGTGTAGGATCTATGGATGATGTATAATACCTGCTGTAAACCTCGTGTAGGATCTATGGATGGTGTGTAATATCAGCTCCGTCGGTTCTTAAATTTCTAAACACAATTCAACCTGAGTTAGCACTAGTTTATATTACATAACGTTATACATTGCCATGGCAACTCAATAAGTTCTTGTCTAGAGGTACATATGATGCATGACTGGATATTAAAAAAAAACGATATCTGTCTATTCCAAATTTTGTTTAATATAAAAGTATATAAGTAGATATATAGATGTTTATATTCAGACATAAGAACAAGTTTTTCTTCTTCTCACGATGTACTTTCTTTAATTCACGATCTATACATCATTTTTTCATCCTTCATTCAGAAAGTAGTCAACTTCTTAAGAATTATCTTATGTTACACAGCCATGAAATTCACATACAAAAGCATATCAACATCACGTGTAGTTTGCCAATTACATTGCACCTTTAAATCTTTTATACACAACCAGTAGATGATATTTACCAATATATTCTTACATCTTTAACAACGTACTGAAACAAAGGTTTTTTTAATCTATCCTCTTTTAAAGCGAAGGACGTAGAACAGTTTTTTTCCTTTTACAATTGCTATATACAGTACAACAACATCTATGTGTTGACTTTTCTGATACGCGAATATTTGAAATATTTTCGGCATTACTTTCAGAGCTTTATACAAAAGTATTATTTATATTACAGCCTTGTCTAAACGTATCCAGCGAAGGATCGGTATTCGAAATAAAGTAAAAGTTTTAAACAGAGCACTGTTTAAAACTTTTACTTTATTTCGAATACCGATCTTTCGTTGAATACGTTTAGACAAGGCTGTAATATAAATAATACATTGAAGATCTTGAATATGGAACTAAACAATGCTTCTTTTCATTAGGGCACTGTTTAAACAATGCTTCTTTTGGTTAGAGCTCTAACCAAAAGAAGCATTGTTTAGTTCCATATTCATGATCTTCAATGTATTATTTATATTACAGCCTTGTCTAAACGTATTCAACGTAGGATCGGTATTCGAAATAAAGTAAAAGTTTTAAACAGTGCTCTAACCAAAAGAAGCATTGTTTAAACAGTGCTCTAACCAAAAGAAGCATTGTTTAAACAGTGCCCTAACGAAAAGAAGCATTGTTTAGTTCCATATTCAAGATCTTCAATGAATAGTCATAATACGTAGAAAACTGAGTACGTCAGAGAAGACTGCGATATAAATACGGTGGTGTACAGTTTCTTTACTAACCTTCCTGGGCCCGGCATGGCCAGGTGGTTATGGCTCTCGACTGGCAGTGTGCGGGTCGCAGGTTCGTGTCAATCCCACTATTCGTTGGTAAAAGAGTAGCCCAAGAGTTGGTGGTGATGACTACCTGTCTTCCCTCTAGTCTTTCAATGCTAAATTAGGGACGGCTAACGCAGATAGTCATCGTGTAGCTTTGCACAAACTTCATAACAAACCAAACCTAACTTTCCTGATAAATTATTTTTTATTACCGGTTTGCCTTTTCTCTAATAAATGTAAAAATCAAAACAAACTACTTTACATGTAAAAAAAATTAGAACTTTGTTAAA
>NW_013668760.1:112020-128950 GCF_000517525.1 Limulus polyphemus
CCGGGGTTCAATTCTCCATCTGTTTACATAAGTGGTTCGCTTTCATGAAACTGGACTTCAGAATATGTCCACGAAGCTACAACTGTAAAATCTGGGGTTCGATTTTCCATCTGTTCACATAAGTGGTCCGCTTGCATGAAACTGAACTTCAGAATATTTCCACGAAGTTACAACTGTAAAATCCGGGGTTCGATTCTCCATCTGTTCACATAAGTGGTCCGCTTGCAAGAAACTGGACTTCAGAATATGTCCACGAAGTTACCACTGTAAAATCTGGCGTTCGATTTTCCATCTGTTCACATAAGTGGTCCGCTTGCAAGAAACTGGACTTCAGAATATTTCCACGAAGTTACCACTGTAAAATCTGGCGTTCGATTTTCCATCTGTTCACATAAGTGGTCCGCTTGCATGAAACTGGACTTCAGAATACATCCACGAACATAAAACTCTAAAATCTGGAGTTCGATTCTCCATGGTGAGCAGAGCGCAAATAGTCTAATGTGTAGTTGTACGGTAAAAAAACAAGCAACAAACACACACACACACACACACACACACAATATAGAACGGAATTTAAAATAAACTATATGATGTACATAACCCTCAGTAACGAAATTCATAAAATTAAAGTATACTGTAGTCACTAATAACGAAATTTATAAAATGACGTTTATACAATTCCTTTCAAACGTACAGCGTTTCCTAAAACACCAGCAGTGGACCGTGTTTTTATAAATGTTTTTACCGGAATTTATACGAGAGCACGATGTTTGATTTTGTTGAAGTAAATATCATTAAACATAGTTCCAGAGTAGCTATCTTTAAGAAAAATGTTGTTTCGTTTCTCCGTGATTCCCAGCGAACCTCAAAGTTATTTCTTTTCCGTGAACTTACGTTTGTGGATCAAATGACAAATAGAGTAAACACCATCATTATGGTCACCCTGGAGAGAAGAGATAAGATTTCGATCACCGAATCCGCTCGTGAAAACCGGTGCTTTCTGAACAGACAGTAACTTTTTTTTTTTTGGTAATAATAAAATAAAACAGAGTTAGATCTAACACGTGCACTAGAGTGTGAAGCGAAAGGCAATTTCGTTTCTTCGTGTTCTGATACATTGCAATACCTGCAATTTTCGACTGTTCATAAAAATTCTTAGGCAAATACACGTAATAAGCATTAGACTGGCTTAGTGAACGCATTTATGTCGTGATAAGTTGAGCTTTTTTCCCTAATGTGTTATGCAAATTCCTAGTAAAATGCAAAACTTTTTTCAATAAACAAAACTGTCGGACTGCCACATAAGTCAGGTGAAAACAGCGCCATATGGCAGTTCAGTAAACCTTAATGCAGGAATTGTTTTACAAAAAAAATAATAATATAACTAAATAAAAACAAAATTGCATGGTAGAATTTATTTCCAAAATAGCTCTCTTGAAGATAATAATTTTTGTATATTTTGCCACACGTAACTGAAAAAAGGACTATATCAGAATAAATCAAGGAGTTTATAGAATAACTTAACTATTTGAAATCAGGTCTTTCTATTGCTCAGAAGTTTGTGAAACTAGTTTCCAATGGATGGTTTACAAAATATACACGAGCAGATGCTTGGGAAGTGGTTTCTTACAATGTTAGGGAGCTAATGCGGTCTTCACTTATTCAGAACCCCGCCACCCCTTAATGGCTCATCATTAAGGCTGAAGGTTTATAACACTAAAGACTGGGTTTCGATACCTGTGGTGGACACAGCATAGGTTGCTCATTGTGTAGCTCTGTGCTCAAAGACAATCAAACAAACTCATCCAACCTCCCATCATATCGTAGATGATGTGTATTAAATCCTCTTTGAAAATAGGAACAAAATACTTTCAGTAAAGAAATGAATAAAAACCCTATAACCCGAGCGCTTTCGAAAGGTGGACCTTTTTTCTTGAGGGGCAAACTGGGTAAACTTGAGGGGCAAACTTTTCTTGAGGGGCAAACTGGGCATACTTTCAGTATAAGCATTAATATGCCTTTCTAACCACAGTACGGTGGCTTATGTCAATGTTTGTGTACTTTTGGAAACGAGCACCAATCTTGGCACAGTAATACATCTTAACGTTTTGATTAATTCCGAATATAGGAACATATCGAGAACGTTCCTGATGGCAGATGACAATAACACCAGCTGGTGTGTCACGATCAAGGCACATGAATTCACCAAAGTGGTTATAACATTGGATCTAGTTGATAACATTAGCTCTTTCTAAAGTATACTTGTTGACACACTTTGTAAAACCTTTCTAAATCAACGGCTCCACCTGGCTTGGGAAAGCTGACACGCTGCTTAGTTAATTTTCTTATATTTTGAAATATATCTTATTTTAGGATTTGTTTTGAGATACTGCAGCAATCATGAACACACACACACACACATATATATATTGCATATAAGCATTGCGTACAATTCTGCATATCGAGAAACCTTGACGGTATCTTCGTATCAGTTTATGCTATACGATGGTCGAAAATGATAATTGGAGATAATTTTAAAATAATTATTCATACATTTTATTTTTGTTATTGTAGATGGAGCAGTAATCATCAGTGCAAGAGAAGGATGATGTTCGTGTGATAGTTGTGGGTGTTCTTTTAAAGTGCCAACAATTAGACTAGTACCTTTTTGGTGCCAGTGAAAACGATGTTATAAACCCTCGTGTGTGTGTGTCTGTATTCTTTAATAAAAATCACAATATTGTCCACGTGAATCTGTGCGCTGTAATTTAGTACCAATGTAATATATATATAGAACCTAACAATGCATTTACATAAGTTGTTCTAACTGAACAAGGATATTTGCCATCAGACAAAACTGGATTATTTTTCTCATCACTCCAGTATCTGCGCATCTTTGATGACTTGTCACAAAAATAGAATATTATTATCAACAAAGCTTTACTAGCTTTGTAACCTTTCTAAAAGGTTAATAAATATTCGGACAATAAGTCTAATGATTAAAATCAGAATGATAAATATCAATTAGATCCCAAATTATAGCCGTTTTGACGTATTCCTGGACGCCCCCCCCCCCAGTGGCACAGCGGTATGTGTGCGGACTTACAACGCTAGAAACCGGACTTCGGACTTCGAAACCTGTGGTGGGCTGAGAACAGATAGCTCATTGTGTAGTTTTGTGCTTAAATTCAAACACAAACACATATGTCTGGAACTTGACACACCGCCTGAGGGTGGTGGCGCCACCTGCCACTGGAGGAGTGTTGTCAAGATGTTTTATATGAAGAATTAACATGTTTATAAAACGTCTGATTATATTTTAAGTAATCGAATATTACATATGTAAATATGTTCACCACTTCACGTCTATATATAGATTTTTCCTCTCTATTTGACAGTTGATAAACGCTGTTGTAAACTGAAGGCGAACTATGTCTTAGTAATGTTAAGTGTTATATGATAAGAATAAAACAATCAATATATTACACTTATGAGATTATTAGTTCAATACCAACACCGTCTCTTCCTCTGTTTATTATGAAGCATTCTATTTTATAGTTCAAAATAAGTTATTGCAATTTCAACCGATTTTAGAATTTCTGCATGTTTTTATTTAAAGTGAAATGTGTTACAACAACATGACATTAGATACAAGAGATTGTTTTTATTTAAAGTGAAATGTGTTACAACTATAACCTCAGATACAAGAGATTGTTTTTATTTAAAGTTAAATGTGTTACAACAATATGACATTAGATTCAAGAGATTGTTTTTATTTAAGGTGAAATGTCTTACAACACTATAACCTCAGATACAAGAGATTGTTTTTATTTAAAGTTAAATGTGTTACAACAATATGACATTAGATTCAAGAGATTGTTTTTATTTAAGGTGAAATGTCTTACAACACTATAACCTCAGATACAAGAGGTTATTTAAGGTGAAATGTTTTACAACAAGAAACCAGCAGTACTTTATCTGGTGCATGCTTGATGTGACACTACAAGAGTCCAGCAGTGTTGAGTCTGACACACTTAAGACTAATCCAGTGGTTTGGTTGGTCATTGACCATTACATTATCTTACTAGAAGAAAAACGTATTAATGAAAAATTAGCTACCAACTACGGGACGTTCTACCTGTCCAGGAATATTGGACCAGTAACTGTTTTCTTTATGAAGAAAAAAACGTCCCGTAGTTGGATGCCTACATGTCCAGGAATATTGGACCAGTGACTGTTTTCTTTATGAAGAAAAAGCATCCAACTACGGGACGTTCTACATGTCCAGGAATATTGGACCAGTGACTGTTTTCTTTATGAAGAAAAAGCTTCCAACTACGGGACGTTCTACATGTCCAGGAATATTGGACCAGTGACTGCTTTATTTATGAAGAAAAAGCTTCCAACTACGGGACGTTCTACGTGTCCAGGAATATTGGACCAGTGACTGTTTTCTTTATGAAAAAAAAAAGCTTCCAACTACGGGAAATACTCTAGATTCGTTTGTCATAAGACACCACATCGAATAGAGTTTTACACCACATCGAATGCTGTTTTAAATCACATTAAATACTGTTTTCTTTATGAAGAAAATACTCTAGATTCGTTTGTCATAAGACACCACATCGAATAGAGTTTTACACCACATCGAATACCGTTTTTCGGTGGAGCTCGTTTTTACTTTTCAATGGTGTGTGAAATTTCATCTTTCCAAATTCAGTAGTTGTGCCCATTGACTTTTCCACTCAGTGTAAAATGTCACTGAGGATCGTATCATTAGCGTCATTCAGTCGAGAAGAGTGATATCATTATTAGTCTAGTATCTTCGAGCAGTTGTTCCACGATTTAAGATGCGTTTTCTAAAATTTTAAACACTTTGGTCCTTGATATATGAGGTTTGAAAGACGTCCTCTTCACTTTGAGAGATTTCAACAACAGTGTTTTCACTAACAACGAATTATCCAGGTTCTCCTTACGACACACACTCTGTGATCTTGAACCGCTTATGTCATCGCTTAATTGCACTGTTCGATTGAGCCCATATATAAGAAATGCGTCGGACATGATTTTGCACCAAAACAACACCACTTGAACTTAGTGTATCACATAATAGTTTGAGTTTCTGCTGATGAGTTAATACTTCGTCACTGCGTGTATACTAAAAGTAATTAAAAGGCTTCATATCGACATACCGTTCACTAAGATGAAACGATTTACCGACAGTACTCTATAGCACATTAGTAAACACGCCAGTGTAGCAAATGTTGGTTATTATGTTAAATCCTATACAGTTGTGTACTATTTTACGTCATTCAGCAAATGATTTAGAGAAATAACTTTAAAATAACTGTATTTAATGATATTAATCATTCATTGTAACATTGTTTGAGATTATCTGAGTACTTGTATCATGGAATACGTTACTTACCAATATTGTTTTTAAAGGACGCAGACAGAGTTAATTTAATAATAAGTAAATAAATGTGCTGGTAAAACGAAAAATCAATGACAACCTGACAATATGAATAGAAAATATACTAACACTCTGATGGATCAGGTTATGTAACAATAAATAGAAAAAAATATATATGTATATAGTTATACAATGACGGATTAGAGTTTACGTAACAATAAAAATAACAACATAAGACATATATATATATATATATATATATACAGAATGATGGATTAGAGTTAATGTAGTAATAAGGAGTTAATATATATATATATATATCAACATGAAGATAGATCTGAGTATACCTGGAAATAAGAAGAGAAGATTTATTAAAAAGATGATAAATCAGAGTCTACGTAACTATAGGAAAAAAAAGATTTATTGACACAATGACGAATCAGAGTCTACGTAACTTTAGAAAAAGAAGATTTATTAACACAATGACGAATCAGAGTCTATGTAACTATAGGAAAAAAAGATATATTGAAAAGATGATAAATCAGAGTCTACGTAACTATGGGAAAAGAGGATGAATCGGAGTCTATATAACTATAGGAACGGTGCCTATCAATAACAAAACAAACATATGGGTACGAATATTTCTTAAAAAGAAATAGTGACATTGGCCAAATGTGATAAAAATGGTACACGAAGCTTTATATGTGACAGTTCTGCTTCGGCGCTTAATAATATCGCCAAGTAGGCCTAACCTCTTCATGTGTTGAGGGGCCATAAACATCGCTAACAACGAGGGTAGTCATCTAATGACTTAGGGCAGAGTGGTTATAAAAGGTTTATGTAGTTTGTCTGTTTCTCATAATTAATTGTAATTCTTATTGTAGAACTTTTAGTGGCTCTTCAGGTAGAAGTTATTACATAAATGGATCAGACTACCAAACTCGACCGTATTAGGGAGTAGTCATATGGATCAGCCTACTAAACTCGGCCGTATTAGGGAGTAGTTATATCAACTTGTCCATGTCGGAACTGAATAACAAATGTTGTAGAACTAATAACGATTTTAATTCCAATTTTTCATTGTGGCTAAAGTTAAAACTTTAATTTGAATAAAAAAAAACATAATTGTTTGGGTTTGTTTTGAATTTCGCGCAAAGCCACATAAGGGCTATCTGCGCTAGCCGTCCCTAATTTAGCAGTGTAAGACTAGAGGGAAGGCAGCTAGTCATCACCACCTACCATCAACTCTTGGGCTACTCTTTTACCAACGAATAGTGAGATCGATCACACTATATAACGCCCCCACGGCTGAAAGGACGAGCATGTTTAGTGGGATGGGGATTCGAACCCGCAACCCTCAGATTGCGAGTCAAGCGCCCTAACCACCTGGTAATACCGGGCCAAAAAATAAAATAATAAAAATTAATCATAACATTTATTTCGTGTATTTTTTTTCCTACTGATAAATTAAAGTGATGAAACACGGATTAGATGCTATATCGATTGAAATAAATGGTTTCTTATCAGTTAAACACCTCATTTACCCAAACAATCAACGTTCATGTTCTGTCACTGTTAATAAAATATTTCGATTTTCATCTGGGATCTGTTCTAGCTACAAACATGCTATATACTTGTTATTGGTTAATGATGTGAAATAAGGTTATACCGTTATGTTTTTAACTTCATTGGCCTAAAATAAAACGTGAGATTTTCTTCATCAGAAATATAAGATTCTAAGTCCAAATCTTCGAACATCAACTTTTCAAATCGAAAATTTTGGTTAGTATATAAGGTTTTTTCTGTTAAAGTTACAACACAGTAACTTTTTCATCCGTTCTTAGAAACTTATAAATTGTAATATTTTAGTCCTTCTAGCAAATCAGTTTCATTCACCATTGTTATATTAAACATTGACCCATTTCATGGAATCATCGAACATTGCAGCCATCTGAGCTTTTCATGAGAGGAAAAAAAAAAATGTTGATTTAAGAAAGGCGGATCGTTTGAATTTACCAGGAATACGAGTTAACGAAAGAACACAGGCAGAAACTTGTTACTGAACTGCGTATGGCCTGTAATGCTGAACTAGAATCGTGCTACTCAGGCGTAATGATCACATTTTGGTTATCTTTCTTGAAGCGTATAAAGCCTTTTATTACATCAGTCATCTTCTTGGTCAATACGTAGAAAGACTGTAATCAGAACAATCATAGTTTTAAGTTGATGTGATGAAAGATATTAGTATTCATCTTCTACATCAGTATTAAAAAAAAGACATAACAACATCCGTTTTATTAAAAGGGTATGATAATACTAATATCATTTTCACTTACAATCAAGTAAGCTTTTTTCAGACGTTAATGTACAAATTAGTCTTTATTATTAGTACCACAGGGTGGCGCTAATACATGTGATAAATCAGACTTGATTAGCACGACCCTCAGATATTTTTGATTAAAGCAACAAAACGAGTAGCTTCTAGCATTAGAAAGTTGAAGATGAAAGAAAACAATACATGTGATAAATCAGACTTTGATGTTTCCATTTTTAAACTAATTATTGTATTTATATATATATATATATATATGCATGAGCATATCTGTGTAAGCAAACAACGTGGTTCGGAGTGTTGTAAACTGTATTGCATATCTGATAAATTAAGCTCGGTTGGTATTTCCCTTAATGAACGGGTCGATTGTAGTCTAGGGCAGCATGCCGAACTATGAACCCGACGGTCTAGCGCTCGCGCTCCCTTGTCGCAAAAATCGCTCTTCGCACTTTGAAGTATTGGGTGCGTTATAATAGTGACGATCAAATCCCATTTTTCTATTATATTAGCCGAAGTGTTGGCGGTGGGTGCTTTTGACTAGCAGCCTCCTTTCCAGCCTTCTTCTTCTTCTCCATTCGATTCTTCTCCATGTTTGATGACGGAGATTCGAGCCAGCAACCCGCAGATTGCGAATCAAGCGCACTAGCCAGCAGGTCATGCTAGGCCTTATCTTCTGTCTAATTTCTCATATCAAAATTACGAACGGCTAGCGGAGATAGTTTTTATGTAACTTTACATAAATATCCAAAAGAAACAAACGCTCAGACACCTGTATATCTGATAAATTAAACTCTGTTGGTGCTTCCCTCAGATTTTTTTAATTGTTTAATTACTTAAATTAACTTTTAAATATGTTAATCAGAATTACTTGAATATTATATAATAAATATTGTAGATACTATCGTTAAATAAAATAAGTTACGTTTGTTTGTTTGAAGTTAAGCACAAAACTACACAATGGCTTATCTGTGCTCTGCCCACCAGGGGTATCGAAACCCTATTTCTAGCGTTGTAAGTCCGCAGACACACCGCTGTGCCATTGGGAACGCTAAGTTATGATGCGTTACGTTTTGTAAGCCCTATTTTCAAGCAGATTTTATGCGGAATATTCCTATTATATGACAAAACAAACATTAGAAACGCTTTTGTTTTCGGATAGCTGTATCTATACAAATATATTAGTACCGTCTGTTGTAAGCCCATGTAACTACTTCGCAGGGTGTGGATGGATCTCTACCAAAACTGGTACGGAGGTTCATTTGGTCCATGCGGGGGTACATACAATTTTTCTGTTTTGCATTTTGCGTTTTTTTACCACTACTTTGCCACCTCTAAATGAATCTTCACCAAATTTGGTGTGGAGGTTTATTGATTTCATGCGGAGATACATGCAACTGTGGGGTTTCACATTTTGTGTTAGTCAATTTTTGTGGGCGTTTTTTTTTACAATTACACATAAGGGAAGCAACTTTTCATGTCCTAAGATAACCTTTTCATTAATCATGAATTTACGTAACTTCCGTCCTGGTGACAGGTGCTCCAGCTAGTGTACTATATGATCAAATAAACTTTGCATATACTTCGTTCAAACATCTACAAAACACGTTTTATACGCATTTCCTATAAGCAGTTCCTGAATGGACTCGCTCAAGGTAATCCTTGATTTTTGAATTCACTCGCTTAAAGCAACACTTAATTTTGGAATGGATTCACTTAAAGTAAACCTTGATTTTTGAATTGACTTGCTTAAGGCAACACTTAATTTTGGAATGGATCCACTTAAAGTAAACCTTGATTTTTGAATTGACTTGCTTAAGGCAACACTTAATTTTGGAATGGATCCACTTAAAGTAAACCTTGAATTTTCAATTGACTTGCTAAAGGCAACACTTAATTTTGGAATGGATTCACATAAAGTAAACCTTGATTTTTGAATGGACTCGCTCAAGGTAACCATTGATTTTTGAATTGACTCATTCGTGATAAGTTTCCAGCCACACTTTCAGTACATTACCAGTTTTACATAAAATTATTTTTAAAATCCGCTTTTTTTTTGTGTTCTGATACATATTTCATAACTTTATACAATGCTATTTTGGAACATCAGACGAGTATTTCTTTAACCTGTAAACTTGTAAGCTCAATAATTACCAGTTTTTAGAATATATTTATCATGTTGTCTGATAATATAAATAAAATATATTCTTCCTGGATTCTTTCAAAAAGCACACGTTACAATCTCTTGTAACTACGTGCTATGAATCCATTAGGTACTGTAGGATTATTCAACAGTATATATATATATATATTCAGTTAGGTACTGTAACATTATTCAGCTCCATGTATATATATATCAAATCCTGGTACAAGGTTATATCGGAATATCAGCCAAATAGGTCTTAGATCCTTAAACATGGACGCTAAGTAATTCCATAGTACCAATTAAAATCATTTATTTTTATCTTGTAGAGAAATATAAGCGATTTTTTATATGGTTGTAAGATTGTCCATTAAGTTTCTGATAAACAAGCTGCTAACCTTTAGATGCACACTTTTAGGACACATAATATGGGTCATCAGATAAATCATCAAAGTGTCACAAAATTGTCTAAACTTTTGACCCCATTCACATCGAAAGCTAGACGGCTAAGCTCATGCAAATCCTACTTTATATAGTTACCCAGACATGATGAAACGAAACCAAAACCTTCACCAGATTCTCGTGTTGTAATGAATGGAATTTCGGCGAAGCTATCTATTTAAACTTTATTCGAAGTTTCCACATCAATCGCGTTAGATTCACGATAAGATCGGAGTCCCTTTGTGAATGAGAGTTAGAACGTGCTTTGTTTATTTATTTATTTATTCCAGCGACACAAACTTAGTTTTAGAGACAGCATTATTGGCTCCAAGTTGATAATGCATGTCTCACGTGTGTGTGTGTTTTTTATTTATTTATTATTATGTTTTGAAAACCTAGCATGGAGTCTTATAGAAAATTTGAACCAAATCTAATCAGTGAAGATATTATGTATTCACAGTATTATTAGGAAAAGTGTTACGACTAAATCCAGTTATTTGTACGTGAGCCCTAACTTGGTGCTGCAAACATACAAAACAGGAGTAATTCTAAAAGGATGCACGCGAAATCTACAGATTTTTTTTTATTATTTCTTGACCTCTAAGGCTGAGAATGCACAGATGTTTAAATGAATGTAAGTTTCACTGCATATCTTTGAAATCTCTTCTTTTTTTAAACTGTGTGAATATACATAAAAACTCAATTGCTAAAACATTCGAGTTTTATACATTAAAAAGAGTTTGTATTTGTAAAAGCTCTGAAAGTAATTTAAGAAAGAAAGAGTAAATGGGGGGTTCAGAAGTTTGTTTCTTGTTAAACACAAAGCTACACAATGAATTATTTATGTTGTGACACCCATGGGTATCGAAACACCCGTGTCATAAGTTCAGGGGTCGCTGAGCCACTGTTTAAAAGATACCACCAGGGCTACAGTAAGCTTTACTTACTACTTTTGAGTTTTACGCAATCCGTTTTGTGCTTTGACTTGTAAATCTACGCGATGTTAAAGTGTTCAACTTGGCTTTCTCACTCGACTGAGTACTATAGATATGTATGGTGTTTGAGGTTGTACTTTACTCACCACAGTGAACCCATATTTATATATGATTTGAAGAATGTGTGACATCATATTCTACAAATTATAAAAACATAGGTTTAGTATGGCGAGTAATAAACAACTAAAACACCATACATATAATATCCAGTCTACAACTATTCGAAGCCTTGTCTTGTTTTCTCAGTTTGCTGTTACCCAGGGTTACTAATTAGAAGTGGAATAGCAAAATAACCCAGTGACAAGTTGTGAATAGAGCGATAGATTTGGTGTACTTTAATGCTATTCAGTTAGGACCTGTAGCACTCTTACTACACTAAGTGCTATTCAGTTAGGACCTGTAGCACTCTTACTACAATAAGTGGTAGTAAGAGTGCTACAGGTCCTAACTGAATAGCACTTAGTGTAGTAAGAGTGCTACAGGTCCTAACTGAATAGACTAAGTGCTATTCAGTTAGGACCTGTAGCACTCTTACTACACTAAGTGCTATTCAGTTAGGACCTGTAGCACGTTTACTACACTGTGGTTCCTATCAGATTCTAAGATAAGTCATTCAGGAAGACCATTCTACTGTAGTTCCAATCAGATTCTAAGATAAGTCATTCAGAAAGACCATTCTACTGTAGTTCCAATCAGATTCTAAGATAAGTCATTCAGGAAGACCATTCTACTGTAGTTTCAATCAGATTCTAAGGTAAGTCATTCAGGAAAAAAAAAATTCTAGAAAGCATAACAAAAGCGTAAAGAAATATCCGAAACTTCCATCTTCAAAGTATTCGATAACATCGCCCTCGGAAGAGGCATACAAAAGAAAATGAAAGATAACATCGACACAATCAAGAAGCTCGAACATCGTTTAGAAGAGAACAAGGTTAGATTAGCCGTACTCCTGTCTTCGATGATTAAATTCTTTCAGTCTTGGTGTGTACCCTAAAGCAAACTTCATTCTTTATGAAGTTAGAGGGGACTTGCTATGCATATTTGTTTGAAGCTAAAGTCGCTGCATTTTTTTTTTTACTTTCGTAGCTTAATATATTAAGCATATTTCTTCTTTTATTCGAAATGATGAAAAGTGTTATAAAAAATATAACACATAAAATGTGCTCTAAACGTACGAAATTATATGTTCGTCATCCTTTGGTTCATAAAGCTAGAGCAGGGTGCAGTCAAGAGTGTTTTAAAGGTTTTACTTTATCTTTTTTTGTTAGAGAGCAAGAACAACAGAAAATTGATTCAAAATAGAAAGGAAAATACTGATTTAGATTTGTTTTATAATTTGACTTATTGTGAGCCTCCCCTGCTCTGAAGAAACTCAAAAGGCAAATCAGACATTGAAGCATCTATTTACTCAGTATAAAAAAAAGGAACAGCTTCTGAATGGTGTTTTGATCCTTTCTTAAGGTATGGCCAATATTGACCCTTTTTTATCAGAATCCTTTTCATCTCAGAAAACGTAAACATCCATTTTTCAATCTAATAGATTAAATGTAAATTAGTTTATTCTTCTGTTGTGTTCTATAACTAAGAAAGGAAAAGATGGCAGAAAATATATATATCACTGACTGATGAACCCTCGAGAAATAAAAGTACATGTAGTGAGTTACTCATCATCCCTCGAGTTGCTTTACACGAAATTCAATAAACAATCAAACCAGTCCCTACCAAATGAGGAATCATTGACAGAAAAGAACCCTTTGTAAGCCATTCACTATCCTTTATTTACTATAAAGTTTGATCAGAAAACAGTAGATGAGGACACGTTCACTATCCTTTATGGAACGATCATTAGTTCCAAACAAAGAGGAACGTACTGTGAAACATTCACTTTCTTCTATTTACTATCAAAAAGGTATTTATGGTAAAATATTCACTATCCTTTATCGAATAATAAACCATTCGGAGAAAATAACTAATGATGAAGTACTCACTTCCTTCTACTCACTACCTTCTATTCTCTACCTTCTACTCACTTCCTTCTACTCACTACCTTATATTCTCTACCTTCTACTCACTACCTTCTACTCACTACCTTCTACTCACTTCCTTCTACTCGCTACCTTCTATTCTCTACCTTCTACTCACTTAGAAGGTAGAGAATAGAAGGTTGAGTAGAAGGAAGTGAGCTACCTTCTATTCTCTTCTCTACCTTCTACCCACTTCCTTCTACTCACTACCTTCTATTCTCTACCTTCTACTCACTACTTTCTATTCTCTACCTTCTACTCACTACCTTCTATTCTCTACCTTCTACTCATTACCTTCTACTCACTACCTTCTATTCTCTACCTTCTACTCATTACCTTCTATTCTCTACCTTCTACTCACTACCTTATATTCTCTACCTTCTACTCACTACCTTCTACTCACTTCCTTCTACTCACTACCTTCTATTCTCTACCTTCTACTCACTACCTTCTATTCTCTACCTTCTACTCACTACCTTATATTCTCTACATTCTACTCACTTCCTTCTACTCACTACCTTCTATTCTCTACCTTCTACCCACTTCCTTCTACTCACTACCTTCTATTCTCTACCTTCTACTGACTTCTGAGCCCTTGTTACAAACAACGTATAACGAAACATTTAAAACTCTTTACCAAATAATGAGCCAGTGGCACAATGAAAAGTATGGTGAGACATTCGACATCTTTACAGAATGATTCTTCCTTGCCAGAAAGGAACGCATGATAAGACACCACTCAATACATTCTTCAAATCTTGAGTTCATGCCACAAAAGAAAGCATGACGTGGAAAGAACATCAGTTATCAAATTACGACAGTTTGCAGCAAGCAATGGATGGAGGGTGACAATCAAGACCTTTGTAAGAAAGGAATAATAATAAGAAGGGAGTATTGTCCACTTTTACCAAATAATGAATCCCAACTAAAAAAAATAGTGGATTCCTGGCAAAAAGAAACAAACGGGTAGTGTGATACTGTAAGTTATGTTATTATTATTATGCTTCTTATCTTCATCATCAAATATAATTAGAACATCTCAAATATGATTATATTTTGTTTTGTTTCCAATCACCATTTCTTATTTTTGAAACCGTTTCTCTCTCGATTTGGTCAACGTTCATAGACAAACCACGTTGGTCAGCATTAAGCAGATAATATAATAACTTTCAAAGTACCAAATCTGGAAGGTTGAAATAATTTAAAGAGAAAGCTAAGAACATTTTTTTAGAAATATAACAAAATGTAATTTTAGAAAAACACGATGATAACATAAATCTCCTAGTAATGTAGTTATCACATTAGTAAATATAACTATGAATAAATAAAATAAAACTTTAACTGAATGTAAGAATCATTGGTTATTTGTAGAATTGCTATTATATGTATTCAATACAAAATAAATACTGCAATAAAAAGTACAAAAACAAGTAACGTGATACTAGTTGAATAAACGTTAAAACGATTTTCAATCCCTACTTTGGTTGGCAAATTTAGACTGCTTTATTTAGCTATACGGATCACAATGTCAACCAAAGTAGAGATAGAAATCGTTTAAAACCTATTCAACTTCAACTGGTATCAATTTACTTGCTTGTGTACTTTTTATTGCAGTATTTATTTTGTTTTGGATACTTCTTATAGCAATTCTACAAATAACCAACGATCCTTACTATCTATTATAATGTTATTTATTTTTCCTATTTATTTCTTCAGAGTTATTTGTCCATTGAATGGACACAACATCTATAAACCTTCAGTATAGACATATTCCCGATAGCTATAACTTTTGAAAGAATTAAAACTACAATCCCAAATTTATAAAATGTAATCCTTACTTTGGCCTACAGATAAGTGTATAAAGCTGCCAAAGTAGAGATTAAATTTTATAAATTTGTTATTGTGGTTTTAAATCTTGTTTCATTACTTTTTGTGGCAGGATCTCCCACTTCATTTTAAAATTCATAATTTTTCAATACTCTTGTATGTTTATTTTTGATGCTATACCTGTATAAAGTATATACTTTACCTTTAAAAACTGTCGCGTGTCTAGCCATCGATATGTAGCGTTATCTGTTGGGTTGAATTAGGTTTAAAAGAAACATAAGTACGTGCATGATATGTTTGCCATTTATAAAATATATGTATATATTTATCGGAATATCAAAAGCAAATACCCACAGACCAGTCAAGAGAGCTGGAGAATTCTTGTAGCGATAGTCCAAGCCGACTAGGTGCTAGCCCTGCTGACATGATCAGGTAGGTAGGTAGTAGACGAAAAAATTGCTGTTTTAGAAATTTTTAAATTGTAATACCGGAAACGTTAGCGAGCTTTTTATCGTATTATTAGTATATATGAGCATAATATATCGTAACTAATACTTTGAATGGTCGGCTTTTTGCTTAGGAATTCGATAGGGTGGTTTTTCGGCGCGTGAACTATCTAGAAATCCTGTCGATCCCCACTATTAAGTACTTAATAATATGACGCACAAACTAAGGACAAATGTTCATAAAAGTAATTATCTTCTTACTTTTACATTCCATAACTAAACGCAATCTCTAATGATATATCCATGTATAACCCAGATTAAAAATACCTATTGTAGATATCTTTACACAAGGCGAAAATATCCGTAAACTAATTCTAGCCTTTACATCAGGGGAAGTTTTAGCAAGCCTTTACATCAGGGGGAGTTTTAGAAAGGACAAAGCTGCTCTATTTATCATCCACCAATGGGTAATTCGCTACACTCAAGAGTTTAGTTGGATCGTTTCCAGGACGTTAGTTATCAGTTCCAAATTACACCAGACCTCCTTTATGACTGCAGCTCATGAAACGAGGGGGAAAATGATAAGAGAAGTTCATAGAAAAAAAAACTGGAATATTGATTCCCACTTGAAAATCAGCAATTGAAATTCAGTATTAAAAAAAAACTAACAAAAAATAGTAAACGTTTTTCATTTTTCTATGATTGGTTGGATCGTCAGCTGTCTTTCACTTGCCTCAAAACGCGGAATTTCTTGAAAAAATTATAAGTGTTAGTTTTCAGTTTTATGGAAGTAGTAAAAGAACTTAAAGACATATTCGGCAGTAAGTAAAGATTCTGGGTCATTATCTAATCTCTCTTTGAGATTGAAACGATTTGTTTTAGAGAATTTAAACTTGATGTTCTCTCCTCGAAATTGCAATGGCAGCAGAATTGACTGGCAAAATTAACTATGTATTTTCTATTATTTTCATTGAAAAGTAAGCAATGAAAAATGTTACCCCTTCAGTATCTTGTTATAGATTGAAAAGTGAGGCATATGAAATATTTTGTTGCTATTTTTGTCGAATAGCAGTGAAACATGACCGCTACGCTGGAGCGATCAATAATAGTCAAGAGCAAAGCTCTCTGACTCTGTTAGAGTTTTAAAACTCAAAATACAACTTTTCAGTGCTTGTTTGTTTGTTTGGAATTAAGCACAAACTACACAATGGGCTATCTGCGCTCTGCCACCATGGGTATCGAAACCCGGTTTCTAGCGTTGTAAATCCACAGACATACCGCTGTGCCACTGGGGTGGGGGAAATACATTTGT
>NW_013668760.1:129314-131980 GCF_000517525.1 Limulus polyphemus
ATGAATTATATTAATATATCCATCTGTCACACAAACATACTATCATGAATTATATTAATAGATCCATCTGTCACACAAACATACTTTCATGAATGATATTAGTATAACCATCTGTCACACAAACATACTATCATGAATTATATTAATAGATCCATCTGTCACACAAACATACTTTCATGAATGATATTAGTATAACCATCTGTCACACAAACATACTATCATGAATTATATTAGTATAACCATCTGTCACACAAACATACTATCATGAATTATATTAGTAAAACCATCTGTCACACAAACATACTATCATGAATTATATTAGTATAACCATCTGTCACACAAACATACTTTCATGAATGATATTAGTATAACCATCTGTCACACAAACATACTATCATGAATTATATTAGTATAACCATCTGTCACACAAACATACTATCATGAATTATATTAGTATATCCATCTGTCACACAAACATACTTTCATGGATTATATTAGTGTCTGTATATTGCCATAAATACATGTTGCTATAAACAATATTAGAGTTTCTCCTGTGTCTATAGAAAAACTTAATTTATATGGTTAACATTAGTCTAAGTGGAATTACTTTGTATGTTATTTGTTTGGGTGCATGTGTTCTCAGGGTAATAGTTAAAAATGATTCATGTGTTTTGTACTTATTATCAACCTGAATAGATGTGTAACGTGATTAAACGTTCGTAACAGATATTAAATGCATCCTCATTAGAAAGGTTTGGTGGTTTAGTCTAAGAAGCTTTTAGTGTGTTATATGTTTAATACTAGTAGTAAAAGTACTATTACTGTGAGCGTTATATGTGTAATAGTAGTAAAAGTAGAATTATCTATCTGTTATGCGTTTAATAGCAGTAAAATAGAATAGCTTTGTGTTTTATGTGTTTAATACTAATATTAGTAGAATCAGTTTATATGCTATGCGGTTAACAGTAATAAATGTAGAACTAATTTACGTGTTATACGTCTAATAATGGTAAAAGTAGAAATATTTTGTGTTATACGTCTAATAATGGTAAAAGTATAATTATTTTGTGTGTTATACGTATAATAATGGTAAAGTATAATTATTTTGTGTTATACGTCTAATAATGGTAAAAGTATAATTATTTTGTGTGTTATACGTCTAATAATGGTAAAAGTATAATTATTTTGTGTTATACGTCTAATAATGGTAAAAGTATAATTATTTTGTGTTATTCGTCTAATAATGGTAAAAGTAGAATTATTTTGTGTGTTATACGTCTAATAATGGTAAAAGTATAATTATTTTGTGTTATACGTCTAATAATGGTAAAAGTATAATTATTTTGTGTTATACGTCTAATAATGGTAAAAGTAGAATTATTTTGTGTTATACGTCTAATAATGGTAAAAGTAGAATTATTTTGTGTGTTAAGCGTTTATTGCAATTAAAAAAGATTACTTTGTGTTATGTACTTAATAGTAGTAAAAGTAAAATCACTGTAAGTTATGTGCTTAATAGTAATAAAACCATTATTTAATTGTGTGTTATGTGTTTAACAATAGTAAAAGATGAATTATTTTGTCTTTTATACGTCTAAAAGTAGTAAAGGTAGAATTAGTTTGTGTGTTATTTGTTTAATATATTAGTGAAAGTATAATTTCTTTATTATATGTTTAATATATTAGTGAACGTATAATTACTCTGTGTGATATTTGTTTAATATATTAGTGAAAGTAGAATTACTTAGTATTATATGTTTAGTACTGCTATAAGTGAAACTACTCAGTTTTATGTTTAACTGTTTGTTTGTTGACAAACACAAAGCTACACGATGGACTACCTGTGCTGTGCCCACTGCGAGTGTCGAAACTCGATTTTAAGGTTTGTAGGCGCTTAATTTTTGTGTTAGCATATTCTCATTTGTTACAAGATGCCGCACTTTACTTATCACGGCTGAGATACGACTTGTTGCAGGTCGCTATCGGGGTGGTCATTGTTACCCGAAAAAGATCCATATTTTTTGTTTTTTTATCGACATTAAGTACACGAGATATCTCCATATTAGAAATTCTAAATACATGATCCAAACACTTGTTTATAATTCGAGTGTATAATTAATTTGCGTCAGAAAGGTCTATTACACCCCCTTTCCTTAAATCAGTGAAATCTGGTAGCATCATAGTATCTACGTAGTGCCATCCATGCCAAAATGTGGTTCTGAAACACATCTTTCAAACGTTACTTTATATCGGGTGTGGTTGTGACGTGACTTGCTCACTTGTCTTTTCAAAATCAACATGTTATTGTAGCAACTGGGTACGTTCCAATACAATTCATGGAAAGATGTTTTTATACAACATGGAAAACTTTAATGAGACTTAACACAACTTGTATTGTGTGGCAGATGACAGATAATTAATTGTTCTTGGACACATACCTAGTTAAGCTGTTCTCAGAAACTTTACACACGTAGTGCATTGAATTATATTTATCTGAAACAAATTAGTGCACTGAAAATGTAACATATTTCACATCGATTATAAGGAAAAGCGGCTTTTTTTCCGTTGTATTGTTTATATTCAAGCTTATTGAAACTAAACTAAAACGAAAATTCTGAAAATGACTAAATGAAAACAAGACTTAGCTAATATGATAACGAGATTTA
>NW_013668760.1:132524-135559 GCF_000517525.1 Limulus polyphemus
CGCTAATATAATTAATGAATGCATGTTTGTGTGACACATGAATACACTAATATAATTCATCAAAGCATATTTGTGTGACACATGGAACCGCTAATATAATTAATGAATGCATGTTTGTGTGACACATGAATACACTAATATAATTTATGAAAGCATGTCTGTGTGACACATGAATACACTAATATAATTTATGAAAGCATGTCTGTGTGACACATGAATACACTAATATAATTTATGAAATCATGTCTGTGTGACAAAGGAAGACACTGTAATATATATGGTGACAACGTCGTTATATAGTGAAAAACAACACTTAATATTTATTATACAACCGCGTGTTTATTATACTAATCTGAAATATTTTTAGTAGAGTTCACTGAAGCTCATATTTCAGCAGCGAATGATTCCAGCTAATGTTACTTATAAAATCAGGGATATCTACCATACTTGACATTTTCAAGTAGGAAATATTTCGATCTGCTTGTGTTTCCCACCAGCTATAATAGCTTAGGAAGCCCCTTTTTGCTATTATCCAGATCCCCAACCAGTCATCACGTCAGGCTTGTTATTTTTTTTTATTTTTTTTGTATAGATAGCTTTGAATTCTTAGGTTTAAAAAACTTGTACCCTTTTCTAGAAACAGAAAAAAATAACTTACCATTTTCCGACAAACGAAGTTAAACAATTATTGAACAAAGTTTGCTACTTCTCATCTAGACATTTGAATAGTTTAAATGCGCGTTACTTACTGAGTTGGAGATTTAAAAAGTTTAAGGGACATCTGCTGTCTCTGTTATAGGAAGTTTTAATAAACTACGAAACATTAACTGTTTCATGTTTCCTATTTATTTTATAGTGCAGTTGTTTATCATGTTTGTTTTTCCATGTTTAGGGAATTGTAGCAGTTTCATGTTAATTCTCGTGCAAATAGCCTATTAAAACACGTGTTTCACGTTATTTCTCGTGAAAATAGCCTATTAAATCACTTTTCATATTATTTCTCGTGCAAATAGCCTATTAAAACACGTGTTTCACGTTATTTTTCGTGAAAACAACCTATTAAAACACGTTTCATGTTATTTCTCCTGAAAATAGCCTATTAAAACACGTTTTCTATTTTTGAATGAAACACTTTTGGACACTTCAAAACAAATGTGCTTTTATAGTGAGCGAATTTTTTAGTTGTTTATATAATTAACCTGTTTTTTGTTATGAGAATATTTAAGCGTTATTATTCCCTTCAAAATGTACGTTTTCGTATAAGTGCATCTTAGATATAAAACTTGTACAAATATGTGCGTCTTTAATATAACACCTGTACAAATATGTTTGTTTTAGATATAACACTTGTACAAATATGTGTCTTAGATATAACACTTGTACAAATATGTGTGTCTCACATATAACACTTGTATAAATATGTGTGTCTTAGATATAACACTTGTACAAATATGTGTGTCTCACATATAACACTTGTATAAATATGTGTGTCTTAGATATAAAACTTGTACAAATATCTGCGTCTTAAATATAACACCTGTACAAATATGTGTGTCTCACATATAACACCTGTACAAATATGTGTCTTAGATATAACACTTGTACAAATATGTGTGTCTCACATATAACACTTGTATAAATATGTGCATCTTAGATATAAAACTTGTACAAATATGTGCGTCTTAAATATAACACCTGTACAAATATGTGTGTCTCACATATAACACCTGTACAAATATGTGTCTTAAATATAACACTTGTGCAAATATGTGTGTCTCACATATAACACTTGTATAAATATGTGCATCTTAGATATAAAACTTGTACAAATATGTGCGTCTTAAATATAACACCTGTACAAATATGTGTCTTAGATATAACACTTGTACAAATATGTGTGTCTCACATATAACATTTGTATAAATATGTGTGTCTTAGATATAACACTTCTACAAATATGCGTGTCTTAGATATGTTACGTATTAGAATTTCGAACGGTCTGAAACCGAGTTAAATGATAAAATTAAATTTAGTAGTTTAATTGTACTTTGGATTTAGCAGTTAAGTAAAAGCCGATATATAGTCAGTTATGATATTTGACAACAAGATTGATACACACATTTTTCTTTTTTTAACACAAATACGTTTTAATATATATACACAACAATACAATTTAAAATAACAACTATTACAAATAGTTATTACACACAATGATTTATATACAAAAATTTACAAACTAACAAGCAATATAAAGTCTTCTTTCTAGTCTGGAACTTTCTTGATATCTTATCGAGAGTTCAGGATGAGCGAGTTAATTATGAGTTGACGTAGGTACAATTCACTTAACGGTAAACTAACTAGCTAGCTTTGTTTTTCATTATTCACCAGCCATATATGCTGAGTTTTCCACGATGAAGTTATATAATGTTTTCGTAAAAATACTAATGTCCGATGTGAATCCACTGAAGTTAAATAATTTGTAATGTTCGAACTTTGTATACGTTCCTGATCAATATATCTGGAGTTTTCTGATTGATAAGCGTTATAACAATCACAGTTATAGCTTCCGAAGTTTATAGCACACTGACTTTGGCAAACTAATAATAGATACTAGTTTTTGGCGTGTCACGTTAGTTATATTTATAGGCGTGTGGAGAGTTTTTAGAAATTTCAGTTTTACGTAACGATACTGACGCTAACACAAGCGTTTACGTACACACATATATTGTTGATTCTTACTCTCTTCTACAACTTTGGAGAATAGGCTGGAGTTACATATTTAAGACTATAAGCTATGTATGTTTCTAAATATAAATTTCATCTAAACAAATCTCGATATTAAAATAAATATATAATAACAAATCCGTCTCATATATTAACACTTGTAGAAATATGTTCGTCTTAAATACAATACACATACAAATATGTGCGTCTCATATATAACACTTGTAGAAATATGTTCGTCTTAAATACAATACACATACAAATATGTGCGTCTCATATATAACACTTGTAGAAATATGTTCGTCTTAAAT
>NW_013668761.1:0-1996 GCF_000517525.1 Limulus polyphemus
AAATTAGACAATATTAACAGGTGTAAACTTTTCAAAATTCAGTGATTCATAAAATATAGTTATAATTTAATCTAAAAAATCTAAAAACAACCAACGATCGATCATTGATGTATTGGAGAGACATGGAAAGAAGACGATCATTTCTAATGACATTATAACGTGAAATATCCATTTCAACAACCACAGAGTGAGGTACAGCTGCTAGAAGAAGATCAGCAACTAATGATGGTTGAGGTACAGATTTTTTCTTCACATTTTAAGATATTAGTAATCCGATTTAATGATGATATAGTTAGGTAAAGATCCGGCACACATCAGCCAATTCCAACACTTCAGCTTTTTAAACAATCTTAGAACTGTACTGACTATAAATCAGAATCAGTTGCCATAAGAATACCCCACTTTCTTTTACAGTCTAAGCTTGATCAGTATCCATTCTTTTCTCAAGAAAGTGCGTCAAGAAGTTAAATGACGCCTTTTTTTTCCTTGATTCTATTGCACCAAGTAATTTAGTGTGGATATTGTTGACTTTTACAATGCGTGACGTTACAAACTAAATATCCAACCACTGTTTATCACTCGATCTACCTATCTGTACACCAAATGCACCACATTCTAACATTTGTTTACGTACATTATCCAACAATGTATAAGAATATACATTGTAATCTATAGTTATTGTAGTCTGTAGTCTATATCTCATCCAGTTTGCTCAAATTACGTGAACTGGCAATTCCAGTGTTGCGTAAACCTTTTAACCATGTCCGTGGAAAAGTCAGAAGTTAGGCTACTTGAAGGCCACAAATAAGTAGAAATTGTTTTACATAAGGTGTCATTAGAATAGACCACAAAGAAACAGATGGGTTTAACAACTTCTCAAGAAAGGTACCATTAGAATAGACCTAGACCTCAAAGAAACAGATGGGTTTAACAACTTCTCGAGAAAGGCATCATTAGAATAGACCATAAAAAAAAAAACAGAGGGGTTTAACAACTTCTCGAGAAAGATGTTATTAGAATAGACCACAAAGGAACAGATGGGTTTAACAACTTCTCGAGAAAGGTACCATTAGAATAGACCTAGACCTCAAAGAAACAGATGGGTTTAACAACTTCTCGAGAACAATGTTTCTTCGATATGTTAATCCATGGATGTTTGCCTATTTGAGCAATGAAAGTTTCGTGTAGTTTATGTATTTTCAGTGTAGCACCTTGAGGCCTTCTTTAAGGATGACAAATAAGCCTTTTAACACCAATTACACCTAAAGTACGAGCACCATAAGCGTTATTTTAGTTATTTAGTGTTGCATTTCTGGCAGCTTCTCCAAATTCCTAACATAGTTTACATTTAACAATATTTATTGTTTTGTTTCTATTCCTCAATAATGTCGAAATAAATGCTGATTTGAAAATAATAACAATAATTAGTTTCAGACACTTCTTAGTGTTTGATAGGATGTTCATTGGACAGTGTGAGAAATAACAACATCGTACTGAAGTAACGGCGATAACAGTAAAACTATTGTCTGAAGTAAACACTGTTGAATACGTATATTGATCATCAGTTGATTTCTGGACACTTCTTATAGTGTTTGATAGGATGTTCATTGGACAGTGTGAGAAATAACAACATCATACTGAAGTAACGGCGATAACAGTAAAACTATTGTCTGAAGTAAACACTGTTGAATACAGATATTGATCATCAGTTGATTTCTGGACACTTCTTAGAGTGTTTGATAGGATGTTCGTTGGACAGTGTGAGAAATAACAACATCGTACTGAAGTAACGGCGACAACAGTAAGACTATTGTCTGAAGTAAACACTGTTGAATACAGATATTGATCATCAGTTGATTTCTGGCTTAGAGTAAAGAAGATCTGGGACATGTGTGGCTTGATTGAATCTTTGTCTCGTAACTTTTTTGTACGACCACAATAACAAGATCTCAGTATCAAGAAATAACACTAAAATGTCATATATGTAGTATATATA
>NW_013668761.1:2445-7012 GCF_000517525.1 Limulus polyphemus
ATATATATATATATATATATATAATTACATACAAAAGTCATCTTTAACCCTGTTCTTTGCTTCATTTGCTTTATTAGAAATTGATAAGGAAGATTCTTGAAAATTAATAATTGTGATATGTGGATCCGGTTTTTGATTCACTGGCCATGTCACGTGAGGAAGCGTATCTATCGTGATATGTGGATTCGGTTTTTGATTCGCTGGCCGTGTCACGTGAGGAAGCGTAACTATCGTGATATGTGGATCCGGTTTTTGATTCGCTGGCCGTGTCACGTGAGGAAGCGTAACTATCGTGATATGTGGATCCGGTTTTTGATTCGCTGGCCGTGTCACATGAGGAAGCGTAACTATCGTGATATGTGGATCCGGTTTTTGATTGGCTGGCCGTGTCACGTGAGGAAGCGTAACTATCGTGATATGTGGATCCGGTTTTTGATTCGCTGGTCGTGTCACGTGAGGAAGAGTGACTATCTGGATATGTGGATTTATCATTTTAGGCCTTTATTCCTGAGCATATTTTATCAGATACTTATTTTGAAGTTTCTTTTAAAACCACTACGAATTTATTTATTCAACATAATATTGCAAGGTAAAATAAATGGTTTTCAATTTATTAAGATAACTTTATAAAAGCTGGTTTGGAATTACAGTTTTCCTTGAATTTAAATGAGTAATCATGAAAATCAATAGATATAAGACATAACCAGAACATTCTACTTAGAGTTTAACTTTGTAGTCGTGGCGAAATTCAACACAAACAAAATCTGTTCATAAAAATTTACATAAATAGCGTTATGCCCATTTAATAAAAGCATATTGTTATTCTTTCTATTACTGCGATATTTCACACAAAAAGTAATATTTGAGCAATATTTCATAAAACATTAATACGTCACTAAATGTAAGTTAAACAAAACCAAAACTGACAGCATCTAATTCGATATGAGCCAATACACTTCATTTAGTATTATTCCCGCCTAATATTGAACTCTTATGATCGCCGCTAGAATTAAGGCCTAGGTTTAACCAGAAAGAATAAAGGTATCACGATTATTTTTACTTCTATATAATATTTGTTTCTTTCTCACTAATTATAACAAATTGTTATATTATCAAAATATATTTCCATTAGATTTTTGTTAGTTGAATTTTGAGAGTAATCTGCGGTAGTCGTTCTTAATTTAAAAGTGGTAAACTAGAGGGAATACAGCTACTCAACACCACACACTGACAACACTTGGTCTTCTCTTTTAACAAAGAAAAGTGCGGTTGAACGCTACATTATAACGCACAAACGGCTGAAATGGCGAGCATATTCGGTGATTGGATTCGAACCCGCAACCAGAAGATTACGCTTAGAGCGTCCTTACTACCAAGCCATGCCAGGTTCCTGCTAGATCTGTGTTTGTATTTATGGCAAAGCCACTTAGGATAACTTAGTTCTGAACTCCAACAACTCTAACACATGTTTTAGCATATTTTTACTTTGGCTTATAACAGTTTCCAACAATCAACTACAGACTAGCAAGTAAATTCTTATAAAAAAAAATGCAGCTTAAAAAAGAATTGTTGTTTTTGAATTTCGCGCAAAGCTACACGAGGGGTATCTGCACTAGCCGTCCCTAATTTAGCAGTGTAAGACTAGATGGCAGGCAGCTAGTCATCACCACCCACCGCCAACTATTGGGCTACTCTTTTACCAACGAATAGTGGGATTGGCCTTCACTTATTACGCCCCCACGGCTGAAAGGTCGAGCATGTTTGGTGTGGCGGGGATTCGAACCCACGACCCTCAGATTGCGAGTCGAGTGCCGTAACCACCTGGCCATGCCGGGCCATTAAAAACAGAAACTGGGAACTTTGTTTTCTGTACTTCTTTACAGTATTGTAATTTGTATTGCAAAATATCATTCAAAATGTTTTTAGGACAGTTTAGCAACAACATTTGTCGTTAATCTAACTACAGTAAAAATAAGTCAAATGTGCCTTTCTAAATTTGTTATTTGCTGCCCGGTGCTAAGTGATTCAAGTGAGTTATCAGCTAATTATATTTAGTGTAAGTTTTATCGGAGTCTATATATTTAAAGTTTTGAAACTGGATCGATGAGCTAGGCCTTTGAGTATAATCTAATTGGCGATTCAACTAAAAACACAAAATAAGTTGAATTTATTACTATCATCGGCAACTTGTAAATCCGTTGTAACGTGTAACTTTTAGGTCATGTGGCTATAGACTCAGTAAGTCGAATTTGGGGCGACATTCAACTTGAAACAGTCAAATTATTTGAATTTCCAAAGTTATAAGGAACCCATAAAGAGAGGGGGCAATTTAAAATCCTTGCGAGGGTGAACAACGAATAAGAACTGAGAATAAAGGAAAGTCTACCGACAGACTCAACCCCCAGTTAAATGAGCAGAATAGTGTAGTTATATTATTGCTAAATTAACAAAACTGTACTTTGAAAACGCGTTATAAGGGGGACAATCAAATCCCACTATTCAATTAAAGTGGCCCAAGAGTTGGCGACGGATGATGTTGACTACTGTGTGAAAAATATTTTTAGTTTAATCTCTGTCGTTTTGGACTAAAAATAGACATCTAATAGAATCAGTTAGTTTATAAGCCTACTTTCAAATTTATTGCGTTATCAATATTTAGCTTACTTCTTACTTATAAATTCATATAAATTGAATTTGTAACGTAACTGTTTCACAAAACCAGAATCGACGTAGTGTCTATTTTTAACAGAAAAGTTTTTGTCTATACAAGATACTGCCAGTTCATGGATTTTTTAACACAAAGCTACACAATATCTGGGTTCTCACTTTTGCAGTTAATCTATCCCCCGTACTTTAGCATTGTAAGTTCGGAATCTTACTGATGACCCGTCAGTCAAACCAAAAAAAAAAAAATTATAAACCGTGAACTAAACTGTTTCTATAGATAGACGTCAAAACTGAAGTGAAATTTCGTACTCAATAAAGAAAGAAGAAATTACAAAAAAAAACAACAACTATGTTATGGTTTCTATCATTGGAAATACTGAAGAAGACCGTACGAAATCTTAGAAATGAAAGCTTACGCAGTAAAAATCAATACTTGATAGATATATGTGTATACGTGTTCAAGATAAAGATGTGCACACGTGGATGCCAGAGTTTAAAAAAAAACTCCATTTAATAAGAGCTAATAAATCAAAAACTTTAAGTGAAAAAGAAAGAATTAAGTTACACTTTGTGTGTCATCATGGAAGATCTTTGACCTTATATATACAAATATATGCCTTAGCCAACTTAAAGATTGCTGTCCTTGTTCGATACCTTCAAGGAAACGGTGCAAAGTTATATATAGTTATATTTGTGCTTAAATAAACAACGCGGAGCACATTTTACTAAAATTCTTGAAATGAAAATAAAGATTTCATACGGTGTTGACGTCAGTTAAAAAATATATCTGCTCGGTGCTTGAAATTGATTTATATCCGTTATAAATATATCACTCACAAACAAAAGCCGTAGGATAGTTTTTTTTAAATCATAATAGAAATAGGAGCTATTTATACGGAGCTATTTATACTAAACTTCTAAAATATTTCTTTGTATAAAAATGAAATATCTAATTTTTTCAGATGTAGGAATACATCTTTTATTTACTGAATGCTTTTAAAATTGTAAGGTTCTTGAAATAATCTAATAATACTTCTGAAACTTATTTCAGTTTATAAAGATTAATTAATAACTATTGAACAGTCTTAGCTTGATTTAAGTATTATTTAAAGGTTTAAGTGTGAGAGAAAAACATAAACTCCACAGGACTTGAGAGTTAACTGTTGGAGGCCATGATCGTCATTCTTCTACAGAGATGTACATACTTGCATGAACGTGTCATTTTCAGTTTTTTATCATAAGTTATGTTCTACTATAAACTCCTTGGTGTAACGTATGTGATACGGTTTTTTCCGAGCCCTCTCGTATATCTATATAAATATAATAGTATTGTCTGTTGTCAGTTGTATGTCCATGTAACTACTTCGCAGGGTGTGAATGGTTCTTCACCAATATTAGTATGGAGGTTCATTAGTTCCATGCGGGAGTACATACAAATTTTCAGTTTTGTATTTTGCGGTTTTCGGTTTTAATGAGCGTTTTTGCGTTTTTTACCACTGTGACGGATTTATTATTATATATTTATTTTATTATCGACGTTTGTTTAGATTAAACTTATATTTAGAAACATGTGTAGCTTATAGTGTTAAATATGTATTGCGAAACTCCCTCCTATCCTCCAAGGTTGTAGAAGATTCTCGAGAATAAGAATTAACAATATATGTGTGTACGTAAATCCTTGTGTTAGCGTCAGTATTGTTGCGTGAAGCTAAAAATTTGAGAAAGCCTTCACACGCCTATAAATATAACCAACACGACGCGCCAAAAAAGAGTATATGTTATTGGTTTGCTATACTTAGTGTGCTATAAACTTCGGAAGCTATAACTGTGATTATTATAACATTTATCAATCGGAAAACTTCAGATATTTTACCAGAAACCTTTACAAAGTTCGAACTTT
>NW_013668761.1:7901-13496 GCF_000517525.1 Limulus polyphemus
TCTAATACGTAACACCACTACCTCAACTCCTGTGGATGGATCTTCACCAAATTTCCCGTGAAGGTTTGTTGGGTCCATGCCGAGATACATGCAAAATTGCAATTTACACTTTGTATTTTTGTAGTTTTTATGGGCGTTTTCGTGTTTTTTACAATTACATATAAGGGAAGCAACTTTTCATGTGCTAAGATAAACTTTCATTAATTATGAATTTACATAACTTCTGCCAAGGGGACGGGTACTCCAGCTAGTCGTATAAGATTTTACTATAGCTTAAACCGTTTATATAGAGTAACACAAGAATGATGGGTATATGTTAGTACAGATATACAGATAAACAACTCTTATATGTATGAGTGTCATGTATTCGTGATACATAACTCCTTGGATGTATAAATAAAAGTGAATTAAAGTATCTAAGATTATTATATTGTTTCAGACTAATTTTAAATCAGTAACATCTTACCTTCTGGGGAATACAACATGTCATGTTATGTTTGCATGAAACCAGTTGAGAGAGAGAGAGAAGAAAAAAAAAGATTTTAAATCATTCTTGGCTCATTGCTGTTTATTTGTATTTCGCTAGGCCAAATTTGACGTAAGTGTTAATTGGGACTTTAACAGTAAATTGTTTTATTTTCATCAACATTAAAGCTATTTTTATATAAACTGTTTTATACATTTCTACATGATGCTTTTCTAATTTGTCTTGCTTCTCACACATCTATCTATCTCCGTTTCCATCAGTCTATCCTTCATTTGTCCTTCAAGATTAAAGATTCAGCCCGAGATAACAGCGTGGCACCAATGTGACATGGCTTCATTTTAACAATTAAAAATATAATAATCAAAGACAACGTGTTTAATTATAGTTATTACATTTAAGCTACTGATGAGGAAACTTATATCTTCGAACTGCGCAAACGCTAGTTATGTTACATCAAGAACTCCATTTCTTTAGAAAAGCTTCTCAGAAAAATCACTTTCTAGGTTTACGTTCAAAGAAAATTAATCTTTAATGTTTTGATTATTTTTGTATGAAAACTTGTCTTCACTTTCCAATATATTAATGCGAATATTGCATGACTGCTGTGATGTAAATGAAGAGGAAATGTTTGTTTTATATACACATTTTTAAAGAAACTGCAGCTGCAGAAGAGTATTGTGTTATTTATCTATTATTATGGAATAATGATTTTTTTTAAAGGGAAAACTCATACAATGTCTTATAACAAAGGTCTTTCTTCAGTTCTAGGTTTGGAGAAAGTACTTCTTTGAGATCGTATAGAAACTTTTGAACAAAGTTTCTGGTATCAGTCTATAATCAACGAAAAGTATTAGGTAATGTTTAATGTATCACTGAAAATGCAAAACAAGCCTGAAATGCTTTTTTTCCATTACCTTGGTATTTCAAACTTATTGTACGAAACTGAATAATTATTAATATATTTGCTACTTCTGATGCACTCAAAGAGAAACAAATATCTGCCATATGCACACGATCTGACATCACACGAAGAATTATTACAATCTTTGCTACTTCTGATGCACTCAAAGAGAAACAAATATCTGCCATATGCACACGATCTGACATCACATGAAGAATTATTACAATCTTTGCTACTTCGGATACACTCGAAGGGAAACAAAAATCTGCCACATGCGCACGATCTGACATCACATGAAGAATTATTAGCATCTTTGCTACTTCTGATACACTCTAAGAGAAACAAAAATCTGCCATATGCGCACGATCTGACATCACATTACAATGGCCGAATATGGCTCGTCACATGAAAACCCCATTATTAGTAATAATACACTACCAACTCGAAAGCCCGGCATGGCCAGGTGGTTAAGGAGCTCGACTCGCAACCTGGGGTTGCGGATTCGAATCCCCATCCCACCAAACATGCTCGCCCTTTCAGTCGTGGAGGCGCTATAATGTGACGGTATATCCCACTATTCGTTGGTAAAAGAGTAGCCCAAGAGTTGGCGGTGGGTGGTGATGATGACTAAATTAGGGACGACTAGCGCAGATATCTAACTCGAAATCTTTATTGTTACTGACAAGTTTCATATATATATATATATATACATACATATATATATATACATATATATATACATACATATATATACCGAATATCTTCCTTTGTTATAATATCTCTTAATGATATTTTTGACTTAAAAATATTTATTTAGTTACATTTCATCATGAAAATATCCTCAGCATAAAAACAGGTAATTAAAACAACCAGGCATGAAAAAGGTAAACTATTCCGTGGAACATTGTAATAACTAAATGCGCAGAAAATTTTATTGTCTTATAGATTTAATTAGTTCTCATGTTCGTTGAAAGAGTTATGCAAAATTTCAGGATTATTCAAAAAAGAATCAGCTGCCTGATATAACACATTAAATGATTTATGTTACTTTAAGGAAATAAATTTACATCGATCTATGAAACTAAATATACGAGAACAAAATAAACAAAAATATTGTTACGACAGCGGAAGTCACGTGACACTGGTAACACGTCATGAGTTTCTAGCCTTCATGACTTTTCCTGGCAGCTCTAGTCTTTTCTAGGTGCCCTCTATTTCAGTATATAAGCCCGGCAAATAAAGCAGAGATATAATTGCAGATAGATAGATAGATATAGAAACAGATAATTGATTCAAGCGAGCGGTAGTGACCGTAAGAAAGTGCCGAATCGTTGTGAATTATAGCGTGTGCTTAAGTTAAAGTGACTATGGAAATTCTGTGTATTGCAAAGTTGTATTGAGAAAGAATAAACTAGTTTTATTTAAGAAAGGACTTGTATCGCTGAAGTTCCTCGGAAAGAATTTATACGGGAAATTAGCAAACAAGCAGATATGCAACAATATCTTGAAAGAATATTCATTATGCTAATATTTAATTCTAAAGAAGAGATGAAGAGCTAAAATGATATTGAGTAACATGTTATAATTCCTATTCTGATCAGATTACGTTATGCTCAGATATATTTGGTATCACAACAGAGTTTACGGATAATTTATGGGGTTTGTGAGTCATTTGTAATTCACCAAATTTTGTGAATAATATCATGGCATTGTGCCTAATTTATTATTTAATATTATACAGCGGACCAACAGTTTAGTGATTATATGTATATGTTACAAATTTATCTTATTTTTCACCAGATGGATACGGTCAATCAAAGAATGTATTAGGCCTATACGTCACAAAATATATCTTCATTTTTAGTTTTGGTGAAAAATAAATAAAATCTGTAACATGTACCTATAATCACTTTACAGTGAGTATTTTTGCTAACTCTTGTGATGGCTTCTTTCCATACAGGCGACGTACATTAATCTATGGATTTAAATCCACTTTATTTCAAACATTATGGTAGTTAAGGTTGAACCGCGTGAAGGATTTTGTTGTGCTAACATTTTGAACTAGAACGTCAATTACTTGCTTTTTCCAGCTTGAATTAGAATCGAGTGATAACATTTCATAGCGCCATCTGCAGTACTTAGTAAGATTGAGAATAATTTTACTTGTCATAAAACATTAATATTAGGCCTATTACCTTTTTAAAAACTACATCCTTATGCTTTCTTGTCAGACATATTGTGTTACTATATTAAAAGTAAAAAAAACAAAAAAATCGACATTTTTTGGCACGGTAAAAAGTAAAATTTGTATTAATTACAACCGACTAGTTTCGGTAAGACGTCACCAAGGCTAATGTTTACAGAAGAGTGCATAATAATAATAATATTACAACAATGCTATATTTGTTATATCCATTGCCCACGGCGCATTTCTCTTAGTCCAATCCTTAAGGGACTATATTAAGAATGCAGTATATATATAAAAACGTTATAGGCCTAATACTAATGTCTTATGACAAGTGTAATTCTAATATTTTTTGCTGGCTTGTAAAAGACGTTTACGCCATAACAAGATTGAAAATATTTATCAGTTTTCATTACACTTTTTATATTATATCATTTGTTTAAAAAAAGCCATTTCTTTTGACAAAGCTATTAATACTTTATATATATATATATATATAATATATTAGTCGTTTCGAGTAAACACTCTTTTTCAAGCCAGGAACAAACCTACCGGTTAATGACAATTACATTAACCGACAGGCTTGTTTCTGACTTAAAGAAGAGCGTTTACTCGAAACGTCATCAAGTAAATAAATTACTACCATAATTTTTAAAGGTGATTTTTTTTCTCTAAACGCCCAATTTCTTTATTTCACCTTCGCATTTTTCTACTTTTATTCACAACATTCATAGTACTATTAAGTATGCTTGGTGAAAGCGTGTATATTTTTGTGTATATATAAATATATATTCAAAATGCTCAAGAACCTTTACTAATTACTTTTGAAGCACCTCATTTCTAAAATTAATTTTGTTTCAAATAATACTAAAGCTATTCAATTAGAAAATTTGGTGCACGATTAGTTTGTTATAAAACCAGCTTGATCGTATATATATATATATAAAACAAAAATCAATGTGTGAGTTTCTGTCTGTCCGTTATCTAACTACTCCAAGGTCGCTGGGTCAGTTTCAACCAATTCTTGTAGGATGATAGTTTGGAACAAAGGACATGTTAATGGCGGGTTGACAAGCCCCTCCACCCCATTATTGATGTTATTGAGCATTTATTATCTTTGACGTAAGTTAACGTTAACTGCATTCATAAATGACATACGTCCTTACACACACAAGTAAAATTATAAATTTTTCTATAAAACAATGTACACATAGTGTGGGGGGAGGGCGCGCTAGCACTCTCTATGGAGATATGACTCTTACTAATGTAAACATAACACATTGACGTTTATTATAGGTAGTCAATAACACATAGATTTAGATTTTTTATTGTTTTTTCCTTACTTACAGTATATTATTTTCTTCTTTCACCTCTCTTGGTTTATTTGTTCTCTCTCACGTCTCTCAACTTTTTTCTTCCTTTTTTTGTTCATTGCTTTCTCAAACCCACACCAAACTGGTCCCTTTCTTTCTTACCTTGCACTTGTTTCCCGTATATCGAATTTGAACGTTTCATAACCACAGGAGATCTTAGTCTCCAATCTGGCTGAACTTAGAAAGGCTGCCCCTCACTCCAATAATTTTCTAATGATTTAGAGACTGACCAAAGACAAACCATTTTTTCATCTCTCTTAACTTCAACTGATGTTCTTTACACCTAACTTCATAACAGAATCCTAGAATTCCCAGTTTGAGACCCGTTACCACAAAAAAAGCGATCCACAATTTTGGGCAGTTTGTTCGCTATAAGAGTGACAGTCAAGAGTGGCTTAAGAGTTGGCGGTGGCTGCTGTTAACTAGCTGCATTCCCTCTAATCTGTCCCCCAGTAGGACAGAAGTAAACTTGCGGAATTATAACGCTAAAATTCACGGGTTTGATTTCCAGCAGTGAACACAGATATATCTCAATGTGGCTTTGGTATAAACAAACCATCTAATCTTATATATATATATATATATTGCGAACCGTGGTGTCTGTCCGAGCGTTCGTCTGTCTTCCGTTTAAAAAGCTGTTCACGCAGGT